>NW_023494378.1:2026920-2230856 GCF_011100635.1 Trichosurus vulpecula
CCTCTGGGACAAGCGGGGGCAGGGCTTTCAGTGGGCTTCACCCTCCATATATGGCAGTGAGCAGGGTGCCGCTGCAGCCGAGGAAGCTCTTTGGACCCTGGGCTGCAGGCAGAGAGGCCCAGAGTACAGGCTGCCTAGGCAGGCAGGGGGCAGGCCCTCCTCTGGTCTGCTGCCCTGGACGGGGCAGCAGTTGTGTTGTGTTGCTCTCTACTGTGGGGCAGAACAGAGTTGGGGCAGTTGTCTGTGGATGGAGGATGAATGGAGGAGGCCACCCTGCCCTGCCCTGCCCTGCCCAGCCAGGCCTGGCCTCATCCCTTTTTTACCTAGGGTCTGAGCCAGGACCAGATGAGCTTTGTCTGCTTGTCCCAGCTGGCCAAATGTATCTCTCTCCGTCTCTCCCAAGAGGTCGAGTGCCACACAGAAAGGTTCAGCTTCTGGGCTAGCAGGGCCACTTTCTCCATGTTGTCCTGGAAAACAGCACAGCCACCCCAGGGTCCCATGAGGACCAAGACACTGACTGACTTGTGGATGTTACACCCGAGTCCGAAAAGACAGGCCTGCCCTTTCTGCCGCCACTCTCAGTGCCCACCTTTGGGCAGCTCTTGGGAGGTCCTCTTTCTCCATCCCTTCAAGCAGAAACCAGCACTGAGGAAAGAGCCAAGGCAAGGGGAAGGAAGCAGCGAAGTGGGTGGCAGGACACAGAAGGGCCCAAACTGGGAATGGGGGGCGGGAAGTGGTGGAGCGTGAGAGATGAGGAGCTAGGCAGGACCTGAAGAAGATGGTCGGGAGCTCAGAGGGTAGGAGAGCAGGGAGATGGGACCAAGCCTGTGTGCACTGAAGGTACAGGTTAACCACCTCTGGAACTTCTGTATCCAGGAGAAACAGAACCCAAGTGGGCAGGGGCTGTGGAATCCTGGGCAGGAGCAGTGGCTTTACTGAACTCTCTCTTCCTTCCCTTTGTTCTAAGGGAAAGCTCCCTGGCCAGGCTCCAGCTGGGGAAAGGCCCCTGGGGATGTGGAAGCCAAAGCTTCTGCCTACATCTATAGACCAATGTCAAAGCACAGAAAAGGAGCTGGACCCTGGTCTGAACAGCGGAAGCTCAGGCAGGCCCGGAAATGAGGGGGTTGGTTGGGGCTCTCCCTCCATTGAAGCTCTTTGGGGCAGGGAGTGGAGGTGTTGCCTGGAATGCTCCTCTGGGCTGCATGCCAAGCATCGAGGGGCTAACAGGGCTGGACCTCAGCAGGAGGGAGAGCCAAGTAGCCAGCCAGAGCCGCTCAGCCAGCTTCCTACCTTTAGCAATTCCTTGTAAGCTAGGTTCACAATTCTTTGGCCCCTTTGAGAGCTGTCAGGGAGCAGGGAGGTTTCAGGTAACTGGAAAGAGAGGGGGTGTGTGGAGACAGTGCCAGGCAGGGTCACACCCACAGACCCCTGTCCTACTGATGGGGCTTCAGACATCAGGGAAAGAGCATGCAAGGCAAGGGGAAGCCAGGTCTGCCTCTGTGTGTGTGTGTGTGTGTGTGTGTGTGTGTGTGTCTGTGTGTCTGTGTGTCTGTGTGTGTGCACGGGCGTGTGTCAATGTGTGTGTATTGGAGTGATTGTGTCTGTGTCTGTGCCTGTAAAGGTGGGGAAATAGCAATGGGAAACCTAAGGAGTTCGGGCATGTGTGGCTACCTTTCCCAAGGGGCCCTAGCTACTCTCTCTCAAGCAAGGCTTCTGGGGAGAGGGAGCCCCCAAGCCCTGCTCGGTGGTGCTGGTACATACTGAGGAGGAGGAGGCCTTGTCACAGAGGCCGTTTGTGCTAAGGGTTTTCTGGAGGTGGCCACTCTGGGAGCTGAATCAGAATCCTCACTGGAGTCCACCTGTCAAACAAACAGCAGGGACCACTCAATGGGGGACCTGGAAGTCATTCACACCCATTTCTTTCCCTTGGTTCTCAGTGTTGCCATGTGTCAGTCCTCCAAGCAGACAGCCTGGGCACTGGGAGGGCACGAGTGAGAAGCCAAAACTACCATGGGGCTTAGATTGGGGAGTGGCGTCCTTCCAAGTGTACCAAGTCTATCTGTCCACTCTATGGAGCCACCCATCCCATTTCATGCCATCCCATCCCATGCCATGCCATGCCATGCCATCCCATTCCATCCCTTCCTATCTCATCCCATCCCATCCCATCCTGTCCCATCCCATCCCATCCTGTGACTTCACCTGCCCAGAGCTGACCTTGCTAGACAGTCCAAAGGGCTTTACATCCATTGGCTCCTGTGGGACTCACCACTAGCCTGACAGGTGGCAACCACTGCCCTGGCCCATGTTAACCTCAGTTTCCCCCTCTGTCAAACAAAGGGCCTGGACTCCAGGGGCTCTCTGGCTTTTTCCAGTTGCAGGTCTATGCTCCCTTGGCCCCCAATTGACAGAGGAGGAAGTCAAAGAAGAGAGAAGTTTTTTGCCCCTTGTCACATGGCCTTGTAGGTATAAGGAGGGCACACTCTTCCCCCTAGACTTGGTCCCTCTGATTCAAGAACTCTCTCCAGGGGTCCACACTACACTGTCTCCCATGTTCTGACATCCCTGATGAGGGGCTGAGGGTGGCTGGAGCCTGGCCAGTGTGTAACCTCCACCCAAATGTCCTGGCCCTGCCCTCTGGGGTAGTCAAAACAATCAGTCTAACCTCTCCCCAAAAGGCAACTCTTGGAGCATCGGTCTTTGTCTCCCTGGCCCAACCATCAGCAAACTGTCTCCCCAAACCCCCCAACTGCTTACCCTGGGGCATTGGTTTCAGATGCCAAGCCATGGATGGACACAAACTGATAGAAGCAACACCAGGCATTCTCTGTCCCAGGCAGAATACAAGCAAAGAGGACAGACAGCTGGGGCATTCATCATCTCCAGTTGGGGAGGGGGAGAAGGAGAGGGAGGGGCAGTCATGGGCAAGGGGAGAGGGGAAAGGAGGGGGAGACAGATTCTGAGCCCAGCAGCCCTTGTCTCTCGGAGCCCACCCACACAGCTGGCTCTCCCCCTCCTGCCTTCTCTCTCTCTGTCACTGCACCATCATTCAGCTGTCACCACCCACTTTCCAAGACACCTCAAACATCTAAACCTGAGAGCCCACCTTAGCCTGGCACAGTTGGGTGGCTGGGTGGGGTGGAGTCTGGACCAGGCTGAGGCCCTAGGAAGCCCACAGAGATTGGGGTGGGGGGAGGATCATGATCACAATAGTGCCGGGCCACAGAAAGAGGCAAGCAAAGAAACCCCAAAGAGACCACCCATCCATTGCCCATGGCTGTGATGTCACCTGAGCTGGCCCCACCACTGCCTTGAGTCTCCAGAGACAGGTGAGCCAGGCCAGTGGAAGCCAGTCCCCACCCACAGCTAGCAAGAGGACAATGAGAACCAAAAGCTACTCACTTTCTGGTGAGGCACAGACATGGACCCTGCTCTCGGCCTGCTTCCTAGATCCTGGCTTGAGCCAAGGCTGGCCTGGAAGGAAAGAGGCCCTGGACATTCCCTGGCCATCTATGTCCCCTTTCAGGAAGGCTGGTACAGCAGCACTTTCTTCAGATAGAGATGCCTTCCCCTGGGGAGTGTGGCCACTAGAATCTTGCCATGTCATAGCCTATTGTGACATGGAAGGGCACAAGGTGGGCAGTAAAGCAGGGGCCCTGAAGGTCCTTGGTCCTCCAAGGGAGATGGCTAGGAGGCCTGTCCCCCGTACTAACAGACTGGTCCCAACCCACCTCCCCCACTTCCATCAACCAGAGCAGTACCCACATCTCTGGGCCTCTCTTCTGTTGCCTCTAGGTCTAAACCTCTGTCACCCCAAACCAAATCTCAAACAATTCCCTGGGCCACCTCCACTGGCAATGACACCTAGAATGGAGACAAAATTTAGGTGGAGACATGAAGAATATACCTTAAGGCTGAAAACCAAACCAATGCTGAACTGGACAGGGAGGAAACCCAGAAACCTGGAATCCCCATTCAGGGGCTTCCCTAGAGACAATTAGCACCCCCTCAAAAAAAAGGAGGCAGAGGGTGGCAAATGGTGGGAAAGATTGCCTCAGGGCCCTCCTTCCCCAGTTGGCAACACTGCTCCACACAACCCTTGAAGAAGTAGAGGGTGGGGCCCCTGGGGCTGCCCAGGAGCTTGGGGAAACTTTAGCCCTCTGCCAGGAAGCTCTAATGGGGAGGGGGTGGGAGGAGTGGGGAGTAGGTTCTGGTCCTTTTCTGTGTCATGGGACCCTCTGGCAGACAGGCTGCTTCATGACACCAAGACACCAACCAACTCACCCCATCTCAGAATGCTCCTTCTCAATGCCTCAAACCAAAGTCAGAGGGCTCCAAAGGAAACAACTACTGTGATAGAAATCCCCATGTCATTTCACACACTCCCAATCTCCCAGTTCCCAGACCCCCAGAAATCTACCCACCTGGCCCTGGGTTAAGAACCCTCCTTTACCTGAAGGGAAACTCCTCTGCCTCTGGAGGATGTTGGGATGTTCTGTTGGCTGAGTCTGCTGCCTGCCCTCTCCCTGGACAGGGCTCCCTCAGCAGCCTCTGGACTGAGCATTAGCCTCCTTTGCCTCTGTGACCCAAAGCACCTCAATTTCAGCCTACCTGGCTGCCAGGTCACAATGCTGCCCTCATCTAGTTACCACCTCACCCATCTTCTGTGGACACCCCAATCCTCCCTGTCTGTTGGCAATCCCACCCCACCCCACACCCCAGGCCCTTCTTCCCAATGGGGACTCCTGGGCACACTCACAAGCCTTGGCTTTCTGCCTGTTCCCTTCTTCCTTTTCTGTCTTCCCAGATTTCCTTCCAGGCCTTCCCATTCTCCTTCACTCTCTCCTAGCACTGTGGTTCACTGAGATGCCCAAGTGGGTCCTCATATGCTGGAGGACTGCATTTGCAGCTTTTCAAACCACAAACACTGCTACTAGAAAACCTCTGCACAGACAGACTGGTTTGTCCTTTCTTTCCAATAAAGCTTGAACTTGATGCACATGCCAGGTCCTGAATTGCTAGGTCAAGTGATGGCATTCTTCTGGCAATCTCTGTTAAAGTCCCCTGTGGTGCCTAATCTCAGTGCTGGAGGTGGCCCTGGGTCCCCCAAAGCTATGACAGTGGTGTTCCAGAGCACACAATTCCTACCAAGCTGGGGAGCCTTCCCTTTCAGGCTCAGGTATGGGTTGTCTATTAGTCTTTCCAAGGATGGGCTGAGGTACATTCAAAGTGGCTCACTTCCAGGTCCATTGGGTGCATGGCTTCTGAAACACACTTTGGGTACCTTGGGTTATCAGGGTGTTTGCTCGAGGACAAAGGTCTTGAAACCAGCCTAAGCCAGGATGCTTCTCCATCCCAGTCATGGAGAAAATGGCCTTCTGACCATGTGCCAGGCTTGGTTATCTCAGGCCACCTTCAGCAAGCATGGGGATTTGGTGGTTAGCTAACAGAGCCTTTACCCTTGGGGCAGTGGCAAGGCAGGGGAGGAGAATTTGCAGTATTCTTGAGCAGACATAGCTGGCTATCCCAGGGGATCCAATGTCCCGTTTGAAGCAGATCCAAGGGGACTTGCATGAATAAGGTTTGATCCTGAGGAAAGCCGCTCAAGTCTGAGCAGCCTGCCCAGCTCACATCTGGTCATGTTAGGGAACAGAGAAGAGAGGACAATGGTAACCCATTCTCCCTCCCCCATCCCAGGTGTCCCTCTGCTGCCCTGCCTCATGCCAAGGGGCTGATGCAGCTGAAGGCCTATTCCAGAGAGCTGGGGGATGGGAGACATTGGGGCCAGAGTCTCCTGGCTTGAGGGCTGCTTTCCTGCCCCCTGCTGGCATGGTTTCCCCAGCTGTTACTCTCCACCCAGACCCAGATGCCTTTGCCTTCTCTTCTCAGCCTATACACTCATCCCAATATGATGCTGGGGAGGGCACCTGGCCTGGGATTCAGAGGCTCTGGCTTCCAGTCCTGCCTAGGCCTCTCGCTCCCCGGCAATTGCCTTTCCCTCTCTGGGCCTGTGTTTCCTCACCTGGAACTTGAGGCTGTCAGAGCAGCTGGCCTCCAAGGTCCATTCGAGGTCTCAGTCTCTGAGAGGCCCCTCTGAGGCCCTGGGACAGACTGGAGGTAAGGGGGGCAGTTAGGAGGCAGGAGGCAGAAAGGGGCTGAGCTGATTCTCCCCTCTCCTGTCCAGCTTCCTGAGTGCAGAAAAGGAGGTGAGGGAGAGACATTGGGGAAGTGGGCCTGCCAAGCCTGCACCGGATCAGGTGAGGGTGAGGGGCAGCAAGAGTTACTGATGATCCGAAGGTTGTTGAAGAAGGCCAAGCATAGAGCAGGTTCCATAGGGCAGGTGGAGTTGGAGCTGATGGGTTGAATAGTCAAGGTGAAAAGTTCCACAGGTAGGTGATAGTTGGCATCATTGATGTGGGACTTGCATGGGAGATTGGGGCAGGAGACCAGCATGTGGAACCAGGAGAGGCCTGGTCATGCATAGGAGGGCCCTAGCCCGCATGAAATGGGCAAGCACTAGGCAAGTTCTGGCCTGAAAAGATTCCCTGGAAAACCAGTTATTGCTGCTGGCTGTAGCCAGACTTGACCTCCCTCTCATGGGAGTCTCCCTTCCTGACACACTCAGCTAAGATGACCCTTCTGTGCCTGACTCTGGGCCTGCAGTGAAACCTGGGCCAGGTGTTGGCACCCCAGAGACTCCTAGGTCCCAAACTTGCTACCTCAGTGCTTCCTCTGGTCTTAGCGGCAGGCACTCACCCCCTGCCCCCTGCCATGCTGGAGTGTGGGGGAGCCATAAAGAAAGGAGCGCTCAGGAAAGAGAAAGTTGGAGGCAGTGAGTCTGGAGCAGGGGCCAAGGATTTCCCAGCCCAAACTAGCTGTTGGAGGAGCCCAATGACCAAGTTCTGTAGCCCAGGGGGTTCTGTCCCTGCAGCCTGGTGGGGGTGGCTCTCAGGGGCTCAGGGAAGCAGAGACTGGGAGCAGGTGAGAAGGAAGAGGAGGTGCCAGGGGAGAGAAGCAGGATGCAGGGCCTAGTAGGAGGCCATCGAAGAAGAGCAAAGACTCATAAAATTCACCACAGAAGTTTTTATTTTTCTGGTTTTGATGTTTTTATTTTTATAGGAAACAACTTAAGGCAACACAGGTTAAACATTCAGGATATAGCCTGAGGAGAGGTCAAGGTGACCGAACCTTATCCTCTAGGCAAATCTCTTTGCAGGCTGTTGGAGTGAGCTTGGAGGCCATAGGGGAAGGGCCTGAGAAGAGCACAAAAGGAAGGCTAAGGGGAAAGGAGGGGCAGGATGAAAGAGAAAGGGGAGAGGAAGGGGAGTAGGGAAGAGGCTGGGCTTAAGTCCTTCCAGGGCCTGAATTACATGGCCTCTGGGCGTCCATGGGCAGGATCAGCATCTTCATCTCCTCCATTCTGCTGGCCAGCACTGCCTCCGCCACTGCTGTTCCTGACGGGGGCCCGCTGGGTACCCTCAGGGGGAGCCTGGGAGCAGGGATGTGAATCTGCTCCTGATCTTCCTCCTGCTGCTTGGGCCAGCAGTGCCAGCATGCTTGCAGGGATGTTGCGGTATCTTCGCGCGTGGACTCGAGATGTCCGGTGATTGTCAGTGAGGGACTGGGACCGCCTCAAGTGGACTACCATTTCTCCTCTCCCATCGCCAGCACCAACAAAGGCTGCATGATGATTTTCCGGGTAGGCTAGATGTCGGCGGCCATACATCCACATCCTCTGCATGGCTCCTGCTCTGTCTTCCCCTGCTCCACCGAAAGCAGCTGCAAACTGGTTAGGGAGGGCCTGACCCACCCTGACATAGATCACTGGGGGAGCTATGGCCCTTCCCCTCCCCCTCCCCCTCCGAAAGGGAAATGGGAAGCCTTGCTGCTGTGCCTGAGGCATCCTGGGGCGGGCACCTGGTGGGGGCTGTGGTGCAGGTCCTCCGTCCACACCTCGCACTGGAAACTGGCCAGGAGGTAGACGGAAAGGCCTCAACATAGCCACAAAGTTAACAGGATGAGCGACCTGCTCCGGCTCTTCCATTGCCTCCCCTGCTCGAGGGCTCACAGCAACAATTCAGATGGTCCTGCCTGCCAGGATGTGTGGCCTGATGTAGGGCCCTTGTCATGGCAACCTCAGAATGGTGCAGTGTTCTGCATAGTGACATCCTTAAAGTGCTAGCCCCCACCTCACTCTGGGGGCTCAGTCCTGCCCTCTCCCCCTCCGGGGCAGGACAGTGCCATGTCCACCTCCAGAAATTTAGTTAGAAAAGTTAACAAGGACATCCATATTAAAAATGTCCTCCTATCTCAGCTTGTTTAAGTGTCCCATCTGAAGAGGTGGAGTTTTGGACCCCTGAACTTTGACTTTAGGCAGGGATGTGAATGACCCAGGGGAGAAAGGGGCAGAGGTCCCAGGTCCCAGGCTCCTCCTGCTCAGGCTCAGAGGCAACAGGTTATTCCTCTTGGGGCCTGGGTTCAGGAAGACCTCCAGCCTCACACGGTCCCTAGCTGGGCAAGTCACTCCCCTGCTGCCTGCCTCAGTCTCCCTATCTGTAAATATGTAAAAATAACAGCAACTCCCTCCCAGGGTGCTTGTGAGGATCACATGAGAACATGTTTGTGAACATTTGGAATAGTGCCTGGCACACAGCGAGTGCTAGATCGGTGTTAGCCATTACCATCTCGCCCAAAGCTTACCAGGAGACCCTCTCCAGGACCCCTCTCCAAGGATGGTCCTTCCAGCCTTGGCCTGAAGACCCCTCAGCCCGTAGCTCACTCCTGAAGACTGGTAGGAAGGTTTCTGAGCCTAAACTGCCCCTGGATGACCACCACATCAGGGGCTCTCCTCCCAAACACCAGAAGTCATCTGTCTTCTGGGGCTCAGGCTCAGGCTCAGGCTCAGGTTCAGGTGGGTTTCTGACAAGCCACTCTCACAAAGAGAAGGGCCAGGGTGGGGGAGGGCATTCCTGCCTAGTGCCTCTCACTGCACATGAGGACGGCTGTGCCCAAACAGGTCCAAAGCTGCACTATGGGTGGTGATGCCTTAAGCTGCAGACTTCTCTCTCCACGACCCAGCCAGGGGGGCTTGGGTCCCTGCTCAGCTGCCTGCCTTATTTCGTCTTGACTCTGCTTTCCAGCTTGTCTTCTTTTTACTCCTCCGTAGTTCTCAGCCAAGTTCGGGATTGAGAACCTGAATGGCCCTCAGAGTCAACCTGCTGGCCCACTCTCTGCCCCAATCCCACCCATCATTGGGCAGAACAGGAAGCTGAAGGCTACAGAGAGGGGGATTGCTCGTTAGCCAAGGGTTCTGGCTCTAAAGCTGATGCGTTGACTCGGAGCTCCTGAAAACTCATTCATTTCACCTCTTCCAGGTAGGTCTCCCTGAGTACCCCTCCTCTGCCTCTCCGACCTTCCTCAGCCCTTCTTTGTCACTCACTGGGGCACTCACTTAGCCACACTGCCCCGCAGCATCCATTGGCACCATGAGGGAGAGGGGTGGCAGCATGCAACAGGTAAGTCAAGCTGCCCCCAGCACCCCCTTGACCACCATCTATCTCCCCTCCTGCTCCAATGGGGACAGCCCAGGCCCCTGAACTTCAGGAACAGCCATGAGTCCAGCCCAGTGCCCTCCCCCCACCTCCTGGCTGTGGAGATGAACCTGGTGACCCCTCCTGCAGGTGAAGAGCCACGAGGACACTGAAGAAAAGGGGAAGCACGGAGCCCCAGAATCCTTGGCCCCTTCTGATGGCGCAACATCAGAAACTTTGCTTTTGAGCAGTGGAAATGGCATTGAAGAGGAGGCATTGCCATCTGCTTCACTGCTACCCCCTGAGGAGCACAGGTCCTTCCCATCGGCCGAGCCCTTCCATGGGTGAGGTCTTCTCCCTGTGTCACTTGGTGCTTCACACACAGTGAGCACTTCAGAAATGCTTTATGCCTTCCTCCCTTCACTGGAGATGGACCGACCCTGGGCAGACTCAGGGGATTCTGGCTGCCTGGCTGGCTGGTTTAAAAACTCCCCAAAGATTCAGTGCCTACTCTGCTCATCTGGGAAGTGGCCTGCTCCTTCTGGACCCCAAGGGCTGACTTGGACTCTTTCTTCTTGCACTCCCCCTCCACAAATCTGGCCCACCTCTTCTTTATTTCCCCTGGGCTCCACACTGCCCCCACCCTGCCCATGTGCCCCTGGGAGGAGGCCATCACTTCCTAATAGGTTAACTTCTATTCTCTCCTCCCTCCAGTCCATCTTGAAGACCATGGCCAGATGGCCATTCATTACATCTGGTGAGCTCTGATCCTGAGACCTCCAGATTGCCGCCCAAGTTGAATCCATACTTTTTCCCAGCCTGGCCTTCAAGGCTCTCCACATCTGCAGGCCACACTCCCTTTCCCTTCCTCCTCTTCCTTGACTCCCCCTCTATGACTGACTCCATTGTGCTCTGGCCAAAGGAGACCCCTCTCTGTCCCTAGGAAAGATCTCTGAGATTGATCATGCTCTACAGCCCCTGTGCTCAGGCTGTCTCCGAGGCCTCCATGAATGAGTCTCCCTGTGCAGTGAGCTGCATTCCTACCCACTATTTCTAGTCCATTCCAATGACCTTGGGCCCTGCTGGCAGTCTCTTTCCCCCTCCCTCCAGCCTCAGCTAGCCCCTACTGGGGGGCATCTTCTGACTGCACCTGCTACTCCCTGTTCTTGGGCATGGTGGTTGTTTGCTATTTATCACCTGCTCAGCCTGGGCTGCTTGAAGCTCCAGGGAGGCAGGAGGGGTTTCCTAGCAGCTGGCCTTGGTCTCTGCCTCAGCAGCCAGCATAGGGCCCTCTTTCCCTCCCTGTACAGTGAGAGCAGCCAGGCCAGGCCAGGCAGATGGGAGGGGTGGTGAACCACAGAAGGAAGGTGCTCAAGTCTGGTTCAGGCAGGGCCTCACCTGGAACAGGTGCTTGAGTTCTCCCTGTTGGCCTGAGTGAGAGCCAGAGTGAGTGAAGCCAACCCAGTTGGGTGGTGCTGGACAGAAAGAGAGAGAGGTCAGCAGGCCTACCAGCTGGCCTCAAGTGACTCAACTCTTCTCTCATTGAACAGGGAAGGGAAATACCTGCCACATTTCTGCATGGGGAGGAAAACCTTGGAACCTCTGGGCTGGTCAGGTTCCCTTGGACTGCTCAGCGCAATGAGGGGTGGAGCAGAAAGGGGAAGCCTCCCAAGCCAAGGTTGGCAATGGGCAGTTTGGGAACAGTGTCATTGGGCATCCACAGAAGGGGTAGGACATCTTGGAAAGGCAGAGCCCACCCAGCCCATCTTCCTCACTGGACGCATATGCAGTGGGGAGGCAGTGAGGGGGCAAATCTTCCCCCTCTCCATTCTCCCTCCCCCCGGCCTATGGGCCCCTCTGCCCACAAAGAAACTCCAGGCTTCCTCTTGGAGATGAGAACAATTTAATCTCTCCCCCTCATTGTTCTGTGGGCTTGTACAGCGTCTTGACAAACTACGGCATGTGGTAACTCCAGACTCCAGGCCTGCCCAGGCTGGGCACCTCAATCCCCTCCTCTTTTGCTTCTCTGATTTTCTGGGTGAGAAACCTGGAGCATTTTCCCAATCCCAGTGATAACCAGTGATCTGGGGAAAGACTGGACACCTGCTGGTAGGCATGGGGTCTGACAGGGGTCTGGCAGGAGGGGAGCTGCAGGCACTGGAATTGGCCAAACTCTGCCTTCCTTGCTGCAGGAAGGAGACATTCTGCAATGGCCAGGCTGCAGTGGGAAAAGAAGACCCATCTGTGAGAGAGTGAGGACCCGCCAGAAGGCCTGCTTCCTTGGGAGTCAAAGCAGGGCCACACCAATGTGCTTGAGAGGAGTTCCTGGGGAATGCCCCAAGATTGTGACCCAGCAGCAGAGCTGGGAGGCCTGGAGATCCCAGGTGAAGAAACTGAAGCCCAGAGAGCTTGGAATGGCTTGGCCCATGTGTCCCAGTGAATTGTTCTTGGAACTGGGATTGGAAGTTCATCAAATGCAGAGCTAGAAGGGACTCTGAAGAGTCTGAGCCCCTTCTGGCAGATGGGTAGCACTTCGTGGGCAGGGTGGGCTGGGGAACTTGCAAAGGCCCAGATCCTCTGCTCCCAAGCCACAGCATTCTGATCCTGCCAGGCAGTGCTAGAGATGGTCTGGTCAGCAGGTCCCAGACTGAAGGAGATGCATGGCCATTCTCAGTCATCCTCCTCTCTGCCTGCCGCCTGGCACAGAGCTCTCCCTTCCCTTCCCACCTTGCTCTCCCAGGTCACCCTGCCCAGAACTGGCTCTCCCCTCTCTGGATGCTGGAGCCTGGGGAGGGGCTCTAAGCTAGGCTGGCAGGTCAGCCTCCAGCCAGCTGAAAGGGACCCTGGGAGTCACCTGCTCCAAGGTGCTCTTTTCCAGAGGATGGGCCTGAAGCCCAGAGTGACCAGCAGAGCAGGCTCGGAACCCAGGTGCTCTGACCACAGAGCCGGCATCCTTTCTCTTCCATTGGGCCCCTCCCCTCCCTGCTGGTGGTACCATGCCTCTAAGACATGAGGGTTGATCAAGACAGCCCTTCCCTTCCTCACAGCATCCCTGGGAAGCAGGTCAGGCAAGTGGATCTTTCAGATGAGGATACTGTGGCTCAGGTGACTTGCTCACTGCTCCATGGCCAGCAAGGGACTTCAGCTCAGCTCTTCAGGGTCCCTCAAGAGGAAGGGCCTTTCTCCCTGCTAGTGACTAGGCTCCAGGGCTGGCTTACCCACAGTCAGAAAGGATAGGCGGTGTCCCTGGTGGATTTCTCACTGGAACACAGAGACCCCCCTCATGGGCAGAGGCACCGTCAGTAGCATCACTCACATCACCCATAATCCCCAGAAACAAGGAGACCCCTGAGACCTCTTACACCCCCCCAGAAATACCGAGATTCCTTCAGACTCACATATACACTGGGAGCAATGGGCTGGGCAATATTTACCTGCCCACAGTCACGCACCCCTCCATTGGCCACTTACTCGGAGATGCTGGAGGCCACTAGTGCCAGGATGCCCCCAAAACACATGCCTTTGGAACACAGTGACATCCTCTGCATATCCTAGCATATTCACTGGTCCTGAGACACAGTGAGAGGCAGTCACCCCCTGAAACATATGGAAAGGCATGTGATATGGCGAGATTCCTCCTTCCCCTCCAGGGTCACTATAGCAACATATAGATCTCTGTGATACTCACCCCCCCCCACACACACACCATACCATACCCACCCACCCACACCCACATTCAGACCCTGCCCCTCCCCCTCCCCACAGAGTCACCTTACCAGGGCACTCCTTGGATGTGTGTTAGAAAACACTCAGTGTTCCCTCCCTCCCCAGCACCTCCTCATGTACACTGCTGGCAAGTCAAAGAAAAATCCACTTACTCAGGATACTTGCTTCTAGAAAAAGACAAAGCAGAGTGTCAAGTATTCACCAAGGGGCTGGGTAAGTTTCTTCCCACCCCAGGTTGGCCCCTAGTATGCCCACGTGGCAACGAAGCAGGGAGCCAAGCTCTCCCACAGGGAGGTCTATGGCTGGCAGGGGAGGTGCCCATGTTTGGTTCCCTTAAAGGGAAGGTCAGGCAGCCCAGTGGACAGGGCCCACTGAAGCCTGGCCCTGGCAGGCTGCTTCTGGGGATGGTCCTAGGATCAGAGGCTTGCAGAGCCCTTGAAAATCAGCCAGCAGAAACCTCCTTTTCCAAAGAAGGGAACCCAATGCCCAAAAAGGGCAGAAAACCCAACCTTTCCAGGAAGAAGCAGGCAGGACTGTGCCTGGACATGGCCTCCTGACTCCTACCCTCACTGCTTCTTGGGCCTGACAGGTGGTCCCACAGCTGGGGTACAGAGAGGCCACTCACAGGGATTTGAGGAGGGCTTCAACACCTGACTCCCAATCCTCTGAAGAGCTGTTTGAGGAATGAAGTATTACACGGTCCTGGGTGCCAGGAGACAGGGGACGCTGATTCTGGGGCAGTTTCTCCTTGGAGGGAGCTTGTGGCTCATGTCTGACTGGCTCTCCCTTGACACCCTTCTTCCCCCTGCCATCCAGGCCCCCAGTGGCTTGAGTGTCTGATGGGCAATGGCCTACGTGAAGGCAGCTCATGGGATGGATCCAGGCCGAGGAGTTGGCAGGGCCCGTTGAGATCTGGCAGCCAAGGTCCTTGTTTTGCAGAGAATGACCCTGAGCGGGGAAGGGACATGGCCCAGCCACTAGCCAAGGAGATCCCCAGGATGTCCGTGCAGACCTGCTTGCATGAAGTGGCCCATCCCTCAAGAGCAAACCTGACCCTGAAAGGAGCAAGGCTCCTGGGCTGGGGCCTCCCAGGGCTCCCTTTCTCAGGGTTTGTTAAGTAGGCAGAGAGGGAAGGAGATGGGTGGGTCTCTGGCAGGGCATCCCCAGGCAGAGCTATGAGGGGGCCAAAGCTCCAAACCAGCCCTTTGGTGCCCCCCTCCATGCCCACAAGTGCCAGGGTATGTGCTTCCTGCTTGCAGTTTAGGCAAAGCAGCTGGATTGGGAAACATTCCAGTCCTTGCACCAGATGGTATCACAGGTATAAATTCCTAGAACACCCAAGTGATATTCTCCATTGGCCAAGGAACTGAACCAGGTGCCTAGGACCCGGGACAGCTTGGTGCCCTGGAAGCCCCAAGATTGCCCTTCCTTCTCCACTAAAACTTCTCAGACAGCCTCCACCCCCATACATCCCCCATCAGTGACTTCCCCCTCCTCAGACCTCCTAGAACCCTTGTTTCCATGTGCCTCTTGAGGGGATGCTGAGCTCTTTACGGGAGATCCAGTTTGGTCTCCCTGACTGGCCTGAGCTCTCAGAGCACGGCAGGGACAATGGCCCCAGTCCACAGTTTTTAAGATTTCCAGAAAACTCACTGTCCTCACAAGCACACTGAGAGGTAGATAGGCTGTTATTCCCATTTTACACATGAGCAGAGTGAGGCTCCCAGAGGGCCAGGACCTGGCTACCTCTGCATAGCTCAGGTGCTTTCTCCCTCTTTCTGCCTCTCTCTCTCTGTCTCCCTCTGTCTCTGTCTCCCACCCTGTCTCTCTGTCTCTGTTGCTATCTTTCTCTCTCTCCCTCTCTTTCTATCTGTCTCTCTCTGTCTCCCTCTGTCTCTGTTGCTATCTTTCATTCTCTGTTCTCTCTGTCTGCTTTTCTCTGCCTGTCTCTCTTTCTGTGTCTCCCCCTACCCCCAGCATTGAATACTAGTTTAGAGGCCACACAATCAGCGATGCCCCCTCCTCGTGCCTCCCACCTCCCAGGCTCCCAGCGGTGGAGGGCGACACTTACCGCGGTGCCTTTTACCTACCATTTGTCTGAGTGAGAGGGAAAGAGGGAGGGCTTTCTGGGGAGGACAGTGGCTAGTTCCTTTTCCTTCCCGCCCTTCTCCTAACCGAGGCAGGCTGCAGCCTCGAAGCCCTGGGATTACCCCATGCTCCTGGTGACCAGAGGGTGGGCTGAATTCATCCCGGCGGAGAGACCCTTCAGCTCCCCCCTCCCCCTCTGCCTCCAAGCTGGGACTGAGGGACCGACCAACAGGAGCAGCAGCAGCTACACCATCTGAGACAAAGAGGTTTCCCTCCAATCACCCTGCTGGGCAGGGGTGCGTTGTCACCCTCCTTTTAGGGGCCAACGAAGGGAAGCTCAGGCCACCAAGCGAGGAAGGAATCTCCCCTAGAGGCTAAAGCCCCTAAGGCATCACCCGTAGGCTCTCGGACCCCAGGATTTACAGGGGCGGCACCCGGAGGGTTAGAGAGACTCCCCACCAAAGCCTTCCTGTGGAGTGAGGAGGAAACAGAGGGTCAGGGGACGGAAGAGTCTGACCACGGGTCATACAGCCAGTACCTGGCAGAGCCGGAATTCGAATTCTGGGGTTCCGACGCCAAGTCCTTTTGGGGCTTTTTGCCCTACCCCAAAGCTCCGGGAGTGACTGCTCCGCCTACCTCCTGATCCCCCAACCCATCTACCTGGGGTTGGTCGTGGAAGGCGCCGGGGGCTGACTAGGTGATTTTCCGACAGCAGGAGGACTCCATTCTGCCAGGGCTAAGCAGAAACAAAGGGAGCTTCTTCTAGCCCGCCAGCCAGCGGAACACTTCCCATCAGACTAGACCAGCCCTCCCCCTTCCCACAGCACGCGGCCGCCAGCAGGATGTGGGGAGGAAGAATAAAGCTTTGGGTGGACCAGAGAGGCTGGGGTGGGGGCGGCCCGTGAAAGGCGCACGGGAGGCGGGAGGCGGGTCCAACCAGCTTGGATGACGGCTTTCTGGAGCATCTGGACCTGTTCTTGGAACGCAAGACTTTGAGGGAGAAGCCTGATGGTTGAGGGACTCAAAGCGCAGGGTCAACACTTCGGCACCCACGTCTTCAGGGAGCCCGTTTCTGAAAGCTTCCTGGAAGTCCTGGCCTTCCCCAAAGGTCTGACAAAGCCCTTTGGACAACCCTCACTTCTGGATCCTCAAGCTAACTTCTGAACCTCCGGAGTCACCTACTTCCCTTGGGGATCTCAGCAGTTCCCATCGATTGAATGACTATATGTTGATGACTCTCCACTCCATCTAGCCTGCCCTAAGTCTCGGCTCACCTCCGGTTTGGCATCTCCAACTGCCCTCGAGACGTCTGAATGGCCACTGGACATCCCAAAAGGGACCTCATCACCTTTCCCCTTAACCCCCCCCCCCCCAACTTCCCTATTACCTGGAGGGCACCATCACACTGGAAGTCCCTCAGGCTTGAAACCTAGGACTCGTTCTGGACTCCTCCCTCTCTCTCACCCCCAAGCTGTTGCCAAGGCCTGTCCACCTAACCTTTGCAGCACGTCTCCTCTGACACTGCCACGCGCCCCCCCCCCCCAGGTCCTCATCACCTCATGCCTTGGACTACTGTAATAGCCTTTGGGTGGCTCTGCCTGTCTCAGGTCTCTCTCCACTCCAGTCCATCCTCCATCCAGCTACTAAAGTCATTTTCCTAAAGCTCAGGTCCAACCTAGCCATAGCGTCTCCCTCCAACCCCAAACTCCAGTGGCTTCCTATCTCCTCCTGCACCAAAGGCAAAATCCCCTTGGGTATCTACAGGTCCTCCCAACCCACCCCCCTCCTGCCGTTTCCAGTCTTCTTACACCTTACACCGCCCCTTCCCCAAGCAGCGAAGCTGACCTCCACGGAGACCGGTCACCTCTCTGCTCTGCCTGTCAGGGGGGACTGGAATGCTCTGCCTCTCCATCTCTGCCTCCGGGTTTCCCTGGCTCCCTTCCAGTCTCCGCTAAAATCCCACTTTCTTCAGGAAACCTTTCCCATGGTGTCTTCATTCCAGTGCCTTCTCTCGATTATCTGCAATTTCTCCTGCCTGCAGCTTGTTTGGACCAGAGTTGTTTGCGTGTTGTCTCTCCCGGTAGACTCGGGGCTCCACCCAGGCAGTGACTGTGTGTTTTGTCTTTCTTTGTATATCTCTGGCACTTAGCACTTGTCTGGCAGATGGTATGTGCTGAAGAAATGCTTAGCGCCAGACCTATTCCACAACCCGATCATTTCTGAGGTGAGAGAACCGGACAGGGGAAGGCACTTGGCCCAGGACTCGAGGGCTGAGATGGGATTCAAGGCCAGGTCGTCATATACCCAACCTACTGCATCACCCGACCAGTGTTTCAGTGATCACCGTCCCTCCTCTTCTCCCTGCCTAGGCTTCAAGATCCATGAGGACAAGGACCGAGTATGAACTCAGCCATACGATTTGGTACTCAATCGACAAGCCCCTGGAAAGGTTTGTGGAAAAAGAATAAATGCATTAATGAGAATGAATGTTGAAAGAGAATGAGTGCATCCATCGGGCTGGAGAGCTTTCTTCTTAAAGGGGGCGGTGGGGGTGAGGAGGAGGGAGAGGAGGAGGGGTGGTTATTTGCAACGTTTCTAGCGCCTTATATTTCAATTCGGAAAACTCGAATCCCTACTGAAGGCAGAGCACAGTTAGAGGCTGGGCGGGGGGTGAGGTGTAAGAAGCGTTAGATCAGCCACACCTTCGAGAGCCCAGGCTAGTAGGGGTGCTAGTCCACCAGTACCTAGAACATTGCATGTCGGAAAGGTTCTGCCCTCCCAACAAGAACCAGCCACATTTTTTTCCTGGTCCACCGTCTGCTTGCTCTTCCGTCTATACTGGGGGAGAGGTGTGGGGAGACACCCAACTAGAAAAGTCTAAGGTCCTGCCCAGCTCGGTAACTTAATTGACCTGTGAACCTGCCTCCTTTCTCTGGGCCGTGGCTGGCTGCTGCTACTGCTGGGTTTCCTCGCATTTCTCTCTGCTCCCGGTCCAAGCTTCCCCATGCAAGGGTTCCCACTCCCGGTCCACAGTGGACTTAAGGGTCATGAAGTAATTCAGTGCAATTCAACTGACATCTGTTAGGCGGTCAGTCTATTGGCATTTGTGAAGCGCTTGCTGTGTGCGGGCATTGCGCTAAGCTCTGGGGATTTCAAACACGCAAAGGACACTTCCTGCCCCCCTACATACGATTCGTGCTAGGCGAGTGTTGGCCAGGAGAACGAGCAGTCAAGCGAGCGGGTCCCCGCCGCTCTCACCGCCCCCCTTCCGGGCCGCGCACAGGCAGCAAGTTCAAATCCCAGCGCTTGGGACAGAGAGCCAGAGCGAGTGACCCGGCCGAGCAGAGCAGCCCCGAGGAAGGGAAAGGGAGACCTCGGGAGCAGATCGTCGCTCTCGCCTGGAGGCGGGAGAGAATAGCTGTGGGGGCGCCGACACCTCCTTACTGACCTGGATGGTCCATGTGTCCCCCGTACAACTTGTCCAGCTTGGCATACACAAAGCTTGACCCCTCTTGAAGTTTGTCTGGACCTGCGGATGGGGAACGGGAGTGCGAGGAGGTGGGGGTGTTTGTGAATAACGGGTATGGGGGGGTGTATGCATAGGAGGTGGGGGAGTGGATTGGAGCAGGGGCCTGGTGGAGGGGAGGGGGCGGTGTTTGGCATTCACTGATCTGTCTGAGCGCTGTTTGAGCGCGCCTTGGGGCCAGGTGTCCAGAAGAGACCCCGAGACCTGGACGTCTCCGACCCACCAAGACTTGAACGCCAAGTGGCTGCGGTAAAAGGAGAACTTTGTGGTGTAGTTTCGGTCGCGGTGCAGGCAGCCCCGGGACACTGTAGCCACGGCTGCCGCGGCCCCCAGGCACAGCCAGAACAGCCCAGCCCTCCCCTCCACTCTACCCTGAACGGGCCCGCACACTAGGGGGCCCCAAAGGGGATGGACAACCGCCCAGGCCGTACAGCACTTGGTCTTCCCCCTCCGCTGTCAGGGAGCAAAGAAAAGGGATTTGCCCTAAGGGGACCCTGGGCCCCCAGGAGTGAGGGCGGGAAAAGGGACCTGCTTCCCGGGACCTCGAATTCTCGGAGAAGGACGGAGAGGGAAAGGCTCCTGTCCAAGGGGACCCTATCCCTCCCCAGACGGAGGGAGGGAGAAACGATGTTCCCAAAGGAGTCCCTGCACCCGCCGGGAAGGAGAGGGGACCAATGACCCTCCCCCAAGGCATCCTGCCAGCTCAGGGACCTCGCGGCCAGAAAAGAATCCCCTCTCTGGACAAAGGCCCCGCCTCCAATTGACTGACAGGACCCCCCCCCTCCCGGCCTAACGCCCGCTCCCCCGAGAACGGCTGTGCTTCCTTGGGCAACTGCCCGGGGAGCGCGAGGTGGGAGAGGAACATGGGGAGACGTGTCCTCCGGGAGCACCGCTCGGGGCGGGGCTTCCCTTGCACACATCCCAGAAGCCAGGCTGTCGGGACCCACTAAGAGATGCAGAAGTCTTTGGGGCTGTTAGGGGGCTGGGGATGAGGGAATGGGAGGGGGACGTGATTGCCGGACCCCTGCCTCCGTGATCATAGCAGCACCTACCTGGCAGCGACGTCGCTGTGAAGGTCCAGCAAGATAGTCTTTGTAAGAAGCGA
This sequence comes from Trichosurus vulpecula, assembly GCF_011100635.1. Lineage (NCBI taxonomy): Eukaryota > Metazoa > Chordata > Mammalia > Diprotodontia > Phalangeridae > Trichosurus > Trichosurus vulpecula. Next base: position 2,046,896 of record NW_023494378.1, read on the forward strand.
TCAAGAATACCAAGGGAAACAACGGAAAAAAAAAAACCAAACTTAAGCAAGGCAGTGTAGCAGCACCAAACTTCAAACTGCGCTAAAATTCAGTGATCATCAAAACCATCTGGTTCTGGCTAAGGAATGAGTGGTGGACAATGGAATAGATTGGGTACACGATATACAGCAGTAAATGACCATAGTCATCTATTGTTTGATAAATTAGGGCAGCAGCTCGCTATTTGACAAAAACTTCTAGAAAAATGGAAGAAGCGCGGCGTAGACCAATGTCTCACGCTGTATACCAAGATAAAGTCAAAATGAGTATATGATTTAGACAAAAAGGGTGATATCATAAGCAAATTAAGGGAGCATGGATAATTTTGCCTGTCAGAACTATGAGTAAGGGTAGATTTCTATGACCAAAAAAAGAGATAGCATTATGGGATATAGAGTAGATAATTGTAATTACACATTTTGCACAAACAAAACCGATGTACCCAAAATTAGAAGGAAAGCAGGAAACTGGTGGGAGGGGGCAGTTTTACAGCAAGTTTCAATGATAAAAACCCCATTTCTCAAATATACTGAAAACTAAGCCAAATTTATAAAAATAAGAGCCATTCTCTCAATCGATAAATGGTCAAAGTATATAAATAGGGAGTTTTCAAAAGAAGAAATCAAAGCTAACTATAGTCATTTGAAAAAAATCTCTAACTGGCTAAAAGCTAGAGAAATGCACATTAAAACAACACTGAAGTACTACTGCCTCACACCTATCAGATTGGCTAATGTGATGGAAAAGGAAAATGACAAATGTTGGAGGGGATGTGTGAAAATTGGGACACTAATGCACTCTTGGTGGAGTTGTGAACTGATCCAACCATTGTGGAGATCAATTTGGATGTATGCTCAAAGATTATAAAACTGTTCGTCCTCTTTGACCCACCAATATCACAACTCGATCCGTATCCCCAAGAGATCCAAGAAAAGGGGAAAAGACCTATAGTGCAAAAATCTTTATAGCAGCTCTTATTGTGGTGACAAAGAATTGCAAATTGAGAAGATGCCAATCAATTGGGGAATGGCTGAACAAGTTGCGGTATATGATTGTGAGGGAATACTATTTTGTTATAAGAAACAAAGAAGGAGATGGTTTCAGAACAACTTAGGAAAACACATGAATTGATGCAAAGTGAGGTGAGCCAAACTTAGAGAACATGGTACACAGTCAGAAGGCAATATCGTAAGGATGACCAATTGTGAGAGACTTAGCTAGTCTGATCAAGACAATGATCCAAAACAAATCCAAAGGACTCATGATGAATAATGCTATCCAACTCCAGAGAGAGACCTGGGGAAGTCTGAGTATAGATTGAAGCAGATTTTTTTTAATTTTCCCCATTTTCTTTCTTTTTTTTTTGCAACATGGCTAATATAGAAATATGTTTTGCATGATTTCACATATATAATGAGAATCATACTGATTGCAATCTTAATTGATTAGGGAGAGGCTGCAGGGAGTGAAAGAATTTGAAACTCAAAGTTTTTAAAATTAATGTTAAAAATACATTTAAAAAATTCTATTCAGTTCGATGTATTTCTTCCTCGATCTGTTATTGAGAGTTAAGCCTTCCTTTGTCCATTTCACATAAGATTGAGGTTAATCTGATTCCTCTCCCCTTACTATTTCTTCAAGGTTTAAAATACTCTTCTGATGAGCTCCAGTTATGAGAAGTAGCAACTTCCATCCCTTATTCCTCCTTTTTGCATCAATGCATTCTTCCTTTCTTTTTCCCTTTTAAAATCCTCAGAATAGAACAGTCCACCCCCAAGGACTTCGATTTTTGTCATATAACTCCCTCACTACCTTGTGATTACACTGGGGTTCTGAAGGAACGTGTGTTTCTTTTCCTCCATTGGAGTGTTAGCAGAGCATCACCAAACAGTTCCTTCACCAATTGCTCCAGGTTTCTCAGGGCTCCTATGTCTTTTCTTTCAACATTTCTGCTCAGCTCTGATCTTTGTTTTTAATCAGAGATGTTTGAAAGTTCTCTGTTTCTTTAAAGGTATATCCTTTATTTTGATTGAACTTTGATTTTCAGGGTAAGTTATTCTTGGTTGTTGGGATTGGGGCTTTTGGGGGGTAATATTATATTCCAAAACCTCCTCTCTTTTTTAGTAAAAGCTGTCAGGTCTTATGTGATACTGATTGTAGTTCTTTGGTACTTGAATGGTTTCTTCCCACTTGTGAAATTTTTTCTTTGATGTGGAAGCTCTAGATTTTGGCTCTGCTTTTCCTAGCACTTTTCCTTTGGGAATTTGTTTCAGTTGGTACTACTCCCTTCTCTCTAGGTCTTCTTGACAGTAGTCTCCTGGTACTCTTCCTATGTGTCCTCATTCTCCTTTGCTGTACCTTTATCCAGGTTACCAAAGCTAACTCTGGGTATCTCCCAAGGATCTGTCCTGAGCCCTCTTCCTTTCTCGCTCTGTACTATTTAGCTTGGTGGTCTCCTCAGCTCCCATTGACTCAATTATCTCCATGCAGATGTTTCTCAGACCTATTTCTCCAGCTCTATCCTGTCTGTTGACCTCCCATCTCAAATCTCCAACTGTCTGTTAGACATCTCAAACTGGATGTCCAGTAATCATCTTAAACTCAACTTATCCAAAAATGAACTCGTTCTCTCTCTCTCCCTAAATCTTCCCCACTTCTAAACTTCCCTATTACTGTTCAGAGCACCACCATGCTTTCAACCTAGGTGTCATCTTCAGTTCCTCATTTCTCTGACCCCTGTATTTAATCTATTGCCAAGTCCTGTTGATTCTACCTTTGCAATATCTCTTGTACATCCTCGCTTCTCTTTGACAGTGATGCAACCACCCTACACCAGGTGATCTCCTTATGCCCGGACTATTGCAATAACCTGCTGATTGTTCTCGCTGCCTCAATGTCTCCCCAGCTGCCGAAATGTTCTTCCTCACAGGTTTGACCATAAGACTTCCTTATTCAATAAATTCTACTGACTCCCAGCCACCTCCAGGATCAAATATAAAATTCTCTGTTAGGTTTTTAAAGCCCTCTATCACCTGACCTCTTCCTTGCTTTCCAGTTTTCTTACACTTTACTTCCCTCCACAGATTTGGTGCACACACTTCTCCCAACCTTGACCCACTGGGAGACCATTTCTACAGGAGCCCTTATGTCTCTGGATGCCTCACAGGGCAGCTTGAACATATGGAAGAGCACCATGACATACTCCTGGCCCATACTGACCACCCACAGGGACATTTTCCATGGGATCACATGTGTCTTTCCATGGAGCCAAGGCCAGCTTGAACCTAGAGGAGAGATCGATGGCACACTGCTGGCCCATCATGATGGCACAGGAGCCTTTGTGTCCCTAGATGAAATCTAGGCCAGCAGGAGCCTTTGAAATGGCCCCATGGAACTACTTGCTCTTTTCAACTAAGCACACTGGGAGATCTTTTCCACAGGAGACCATGGGTCTCTTGATGCAGCCTTATTTTGCCTTAGCCTGAAAAGGACACCAAGCTGTTATATCTTGACTACACAGGGAGACCTTTTACATAGGAGTCCACACGTCTCCCAATGCAGCCTCTGGCAGCCTGTGCTTTTTTGGAGGAGCCTAATGGATACTATGCTTGCATCATTTCCAGAAAGGGAGACTATTTAAATAAAACCTAGGGTTATAGATGCAGCCCACTTCAGCCTCATCTTATGAAAGGGCACCATGCCATACTTTGTCCCCATCCTGACAGAACAAGGAGACACAGGAGCATATGTGTCTCTGGATACAGCACAGGCTAACCTGATTCTTTTGAAGTACACTATGGCACACTGTTGTACCATCCTGAACCCACAGGAGAATTTGCCAAAGGACCCTATGTTTGTTTGGATGTAACCCAGCCCAGTCTGGGCCTATGGAAGGGTGCTGTACCACACTTCTGTCCTATACTAACTACCCTCCCAGAGAGACCTTTTCTATGGGACCCTAGATATTTTGGGATACAGCCCAGACCGGTCTGAACATTTGGAAGTGCACTATGGCACACTGTTGTACCATGCTGAACCCACAAGAGACCTTTGCCAAAGGAGCCTATGTTTGTTTGGATATATCCCAGCCCAGCCTGGGCCTATGGAAGGGTGCTGTACCACACTTCTGTCCTATACTAACTGCCCTCCCAGAGAGACCTTTTCTATGGGACCCTAGGCATTTTGGGATGCAGCCTAGATCAGTCTTAACCTTTGGAAGTGCACTAGGGAACTGCTGCTGTTCTAAGCTGGCCACACTGAGATATCTTCCACGCAGGAGCCCACGGGTCTGTCAATGTAGTCCTGGCTAACCTTAGCCTGGGTAGGGTGCCATGCCATACCGCACAGGGAGAACTTTTCTGCAGGAGTCCTTGTGCCTCTGAATGCAGCCCAGACCAGACTGAACATTTGGAAGGGTGCCATGGTATACTCCTTACTCATATGTGATGCACATGGACATGTATTATACGGGAGCCAATGTGTTTCTGGATTGCAGCCATGGGCAGCCTCCATCTGTGAAAGTGCACCATGGCATACTACTTGCCCTGACTGTCCTTACAGGGTGACCTTTTACACAGGAGCCCATGTGTCTGGTTGCAATGCAGGCCAGCCTGATACTTTGGAAGTGTGCCGTGGTACACTGTTGTACCATCCAAAACCCAAAGGATACCTTTTACATTGGAGCATGGCTTTCTCTGGATGCAGCCCAGGGCAGCCTATGTCTGTGGAAAGGGTCCGTGGCATACTGATGCCACATCTTGACCAAACAAGTTGAGCTCTGACACAGGAGGCCGTGTTTCCCTGAATGAAGCACAAGCCAGACTGAGCTTGTGGAATGACTCCATGGCACACTTCCGGCCCATCTTGAATGAAAGGGAGATGTTTGTCACAGGAGCCTATATTTCCCTGGATACATCACAGGCTAGTTTCAACCCATGAAAGGCCACCCTGGTGCACAGTAGTCCTGTGATGACCAACCATTTTCTCCATTATCACATATGTCTTTGGATGCAGCCCACATCAGCCCCAAGGCACTATGAAGGGCTTTTCGGCAAACTTTTGGTCCATAGTGACCTTTCAGAAAGACATTTTCCACAGATCGCATATCTTTGGATGCAATTGAGGCCAGCACGACAATGTAGATGGGCTCTAAGGCACACTCTGGGTCAATGCTGAATGCTAGAGAGACCTTTTGCATAGAACTCTTTCTATAGAGACAGCCCTGGCCAGCCCAAGTGTGCAGAAAGCATGTACCTTGATGCGCTTTTATTCTATTTTGGCTTCCCAGAGAGACTATTAGGATGGTACCATATGTGTCTTTGGATGCAACCCCTGCAAATCTGATCCTGTAAAGGGTTCTTTGCCCCACTCTTGACCCATACTGACCAAAAGTGAGACATATCCCACAACAGCATGTATGTCAGCCAGGGCCAGAATGAGTATGTGAATGGTTCCTTGGCACACTGCCTTCCCTTCCTGAATGCAAAGGAAGGATTTTTCCCACTAGTCCATGTTTCTCTGGAAGAAACCCAGGTCAACCTACACCTTGGAAAGTCCACAATTAGAGTTCTGGCCCATTCTGAGAGACATGCTTTCCACAGGGTTGGATGTGTAGTTGGATGCAAGTGAAGTTAGTCAGAAATTGTTGACAAATTCAAGGGCACAATTTTGGTCCACCGTGAAAGGAAAGAAGATGTTTTAGAAAGGAGCTTATGGTTCTGTGGCTACATCTGTCAGCCTCTACTTGGGAAAGTCCAACATGATTCAGTTCTGTCCTAATCCGACTCACTAGAGAGCTGTTTTCCACTATGCACATGCAGCTGAGGATGAATGCAGTTGAGGCTAACCTGAGTCAATGGAAGAGGCCCAAGGCACATATTGAATGCAAAGGAAGACATTTTACCCAGCACCCCATGCTCTCCTGGATGCATCCGAACCCAGCATCAGCCTGTGAAAGGCTACCAGGGCACACTTCTGGTCCATGGTGACCTTCCAGAGAGATGTTACCCATTGCTCACATGTCTATTTGGATGCAGTCAAATCCAGCCTGAGTTTGTAGAAGAGGTCCAAGGCACATTTGTGGCCCATTCTGAATGCAAAGGAAGACATTTTATGCAGTATCCTTCTTTGCAATTGAGTCCTGAAGCGCCTCAAGGGCTCACTTTTAGCCCATGCTTCACACACAGAGGGAAGGTTGCCACAGGTTGTGTTTCCTAGATATAGACAAGGCCTGCCTGAGCTTCTTGAAGTGTTTCAAGGCACATCCTGAACATAAATAGCGATGTTTCAGCCAGCCCCCATGTTCTCCAGGGTGCAGCCGAGGGTAGCATCACCCTTTGAAAGGGCACCATAACAGATTTCTGTCCCATACTGCCCTGTCCAGAGAGATGTTTTGGTTTGCTCACATGTCCATTGGAATGCAAGCCCTCATTTCATAGATGAGGAAACTGATGTTCACAGAGGTGAAGTGACTTGGTCAAGCTCACACAGAATCAGGATTTGAACCCAGGTCCTTTGTCTTCTTTTATGAGGTGATGAGGGCCTGCCCCAGAATGATGGCAATGTCAGAGGAGGGACAGAACTGTATTGAAGAGATGCTGTAGAGGTGACATTGCCAGGCCTTGAAGGTACCATGTTGGATATGGTGGGGTGAAAGAGAGAGAAGTCCTTGACTGAGAGTCTCAGGGACTGGCAGGAAGGTGGTTCCCTCTACAGTGATGGGGAAGGTGGGGAGAGGAGAGGGTTTCAGAAAGGCATGTCGACCCTCTGGCCTAAAAGGCCACATGTGGCCCTCTAGGTCTTCAAGTGGGGCCCTTTGACTGAATCCAAACTTCACAGAACAAATCTCCTTAACAAAAGGATTTGTTCTGTAAAACTTGGACTCAGTCAAAAGGCTACACCCGAAGATCTAGAAGACCACATCTGACCTGGAGGCCACAGATTCCCCTCACCTGATTTAGGAGGAAGGATCATGACTTCCATTTGGAACATGTTGAATTTAAGATGTCTGTTGGACATCCAGTCTGAGAGGTCTGAAAGGCAGTTGGAGATGTGGGACTGGAGGTCAGCAGAGAGTTTGATACGGGAAAGGTAAATTTTAGAATCATCTGTGTAAAGATGGGAGCTGATGAGATCACCAAATGAAGCAGTGTAGATGGAGAAGAAAAGAGGGCCTGGGACACCCCTGGGGGACACCTATGGTTAGAGGGTGTTTTGAGAAATGAATATTTCTGTCCTCTATTTAACAACTAATTATTGAATATTTCTCTCCTCTACTTAACAACTAATTTTCCCCTTTTCTACTTCCTCATCCAGAAGCCAAGCAGTGTGGGAAATCACTCTAAAAAATTTACTCAGACCAAGATCTAATCAGCCGGGAAAAGAACTTCCAAGTTGAGGCTAATGAGAGTATTCCTGGTCATTGTGTTTGCTCAGACAGATCCTGGGAAAATGATGATTCTCCCTATTAAGACAGGTGAAATGGAAACTGATGTCTCTTTGACCAAGATTTGAGTGACCTAAGTCATGTAGCCCAAGTCCTTCATTTTAATATAACCGACACCTGTCTCTTTGTTAGCCAATCTGAGTTGATGGCAACCTACAAGCAGAGAAATAAAGACCAACAGACAGGGATCTGACTCCCTGAATCAAGGCAATATTGCTATACACTTTATATACACCACTGGAACATGAGAGCCTTTACATCTGAGCAGTCAAGGAGCTCTAAACATATGGCCCCTCAGAGTCTTGACCAGGGAATCACTAGGTCATTTTCATAAGCAAGCCCCCAAAGCAAAATACCAACTCAGAGTGTACATACACTTCTCAGAACCAGAAGGCATCACAACCCTTGTGACTCAGTGCCTAATTAGAAATTAGCAAAAGGTGTGAAAGCCTTCCTACAAGCGAGCCTCCACTAAGCAAGCTTCCCTTAATGGGCTCCCCATGAGGCCTATTAATGGGCTCCATGTGAGGCCTATTAATGGGCAGGGAGGATCTTACATCCCACTAACATTACATGGCCTTATTAATCAAATGATTACATTACCCAGAAACTATTTGTCTCTAGCCTTTTGAAACGTCACAATGTGATCCATCACAGAAGACTGAGAAGTGGACAGAGAGGTAGGAGGAGAACCAGGAGAGAGTAGTGTCCTGAAAACCTGGAGAGGAGAGAGTATCCAGGAGGAGAGAGTGATCAACCATGTTAAAGGCTGCAGAAAGGCCAAGGAGAATGTGGATGGAGAAAAAAACCACTGCATTTGGCAATTTAGAAATCACTGGGAATTTTGGAGAGAATACTTTTGGTTGAATGGTGAGACCCAAAGGCAGATTGTAGAGAATTAAGAAGAGATTGAGAGGAGAGGAAATGGAGGCACCTATTGTCATTGAACTTTTGGAAGAGTTCATCCAGAAAAGGCAAGAGAGATGTGGGACAATAGTTCATGTGGATGGAATGATCAAGTGAGAGGTTTTGTGTTTTGAGTGTGAGGGAGCTAGAGGCATGTTTGTAGGCACTCACCTTGTCCCTTCTCAGATCCAAGAGGATCTGACACATAGGTGTGATGACTAAGTACAGGTTCTCTCTGCAACCCAGAGAACATTCGATCCTGCTTGCAATGAAAGCTTTTCTATTCAGGTTGGGCACAACTGTGTCCAGAATTCTTGTCAAGAGTCATGATGGCCTAGACTATTTACAAAGACACATATGATCCACAAGAAAACATGTCCCTTGGCGTGCAGTATGGACCAAAAGTGTACTTTGATGGCCTTTCCCAGGCTGATGCTGTCCTTGGTTAATCTTGGAGACCGTGAGATCCTGCATAAAATGTTCCCCTTTGGGGGATTTATACCAGGAACGCAGGGCTGGTTCAATGTTACAAAAACTATCAGGAAGGTTGACCATATCGATAACAAGAACAGCAAAAATCATATGATTATCTCAATAGATCCAGAAAAAGCTTTTGACTAAATGCACCACCCATTCCAAAAAAACCCACTAGAACACATAAGAATAAATGGAGCTTTACTTAAAATTATTAGTAGTATCTAAATCCATCATCAAGCCTTATCCGTAATGTGGATAGGTTGGAAGCCTTTCCAGTAAGGTCAAGGGTGAAGCATACTTGCCCGTTATTGCCACTGTTATTCAATTCTGTACTAGAAATGCCAGGCATAGCAATGAGAGAAGAAAAAGAAATGGAATTAGAGTAGGCAATGATGAAACAAAACCATCACTCTTGCAGATGATATAATGGTATGCTTGGAGGATCCTAGAGAATCAACTAAAAAATGAGTTGAAGTAATTAACAACTTCAGCAAAGTTGCAGGATATTAAATAAATGCATATAAATCATCAGCATTTTTGCCTACTACCAATAGAGTCCAGTAGTAAGAGATAGAGAAATTCCATTTAAAACGAATATAGACAATATAAAATACTTGGGAGTCTACTTGCCAAGGACAACCCAGGACCTATATGGACACAGCTATAAAACGCTTTTCACGCAAATAAAGGCATGTCTAAACAATTGGACAATTATTAATTGCTCATGGGTAGGCCAAACCAACGTAACAAAAATGACAATTCTACCTAAGTTCATTTATTTATTCAGTGCCATACTAATCAAACTACTGAAAATTATTTTTAGAGCTAGAAAAAATAACAAAATTCATCTGGGAGAACAAGAGATCAAGAATATCAAAGGAATACATGAAAAAAATATGAAGGAAAGTGGCCTAGCTATGCCAGATCTCCAACTGTATTACAAAGTGGTAATTATCAAAACTATGTGGTTCTGGCCAAGAAATAGAATGGTGGATCCATGGAATAGATCAGGCAAATAAAGCAAAGTAATAAATGGGCACAGTAATCTACTATTTGACAAACCCAAAGGTCCAAGCTTTTGGGAAAAGAACTCACTACTTGACAAAAACTGCTGGGAAAACTGGAGAGAAGTTTGGCAGAAACTAGTTCTGGATCAACATCTCATTATGTATATCAAGGTAATGCTAAAATGCGTACATTTTTTTAGACATGAAGGTTGATACCATGGACAAATTAGGGGAACATGGGATAGTTTACCCATCAGATCACTGAATAAGGGCAGGATTTATGACTAAACAAGTAATACAGAGCATTATGAGATAGAAAAAGGGCTAATTTTGATTACAGTGCTGCAGAAGAAAAGCAGAAAACCAGGGGAAATTATCATAGTGAGTGTTTCTGATAAAGGCCTTATTTCTCAAACATATCAAGAGCTGAGTCAAATTTGTAAGAATGAGAGTCATTCTCCAATTGACAATGGTCAAAGCATATGAACAGGCAGTTTTCAGAAGAAGAAATCAAAGCTATCTATAGTCATATAACATGCTCTAAATCACTAATAATTAGAGAAATGCAAATTAAAATGATTCTGCGGTACCACCTCACACATACGAAATTAGAAAAAGGAAACTGACAAACGTTGGAAGGGATGTGGGAAAATTGGGACACTGATGTACTAATGGTGGAGTTGTGAACTGTTCCAACCTTTCTAGAGAGCAATTTGGAATTATGCCCAAAGGCCTATCAAAGTATGCATATCTTTTGACCCAACAATACCAACTGCATTGTTGTATCCCAAAGAAATAAAAAAAATACAAGAAAGGACATACCGGTACAAAAATCTTTATAGTAGCTCTTTTTGTGGTGGCAAAGAATTGCAAATTGAGGGGATGCCCATCAATTGGGGTATGGTTGAACAAATTGTGGTATATGCTTTTGATGAAATACTATTGTGCTATAAGAAATGACAAACAGGTTGCTTTCAGAAAAATCTAGAAAGACTTAAATGAACTAATGCAAAGTGAAGTGAGCAGAACCAGGAGAACAGTATACACAGTTACAGCAACAATATAAGGATGATCAACAGTGAAAGACTTAGCTAGTTTGGTCAAGACAATGATCCAGGATAAAGCCATGGTCTGAGAGCAATTCATATTTTTCTTGAAGGCTTTGGATGTTTGATCTTTGACTTTGTTGTCTTCTGAGTGTGTGTTTTGATCTTCCTTGTCACCATAGTAATTTTCAATAGAGTTGTTTTGTCTGTTTTTTTGCTCAATTCTCCAGCCTGTCAGTTGACTTTTAAGCCTTTATTTAAAGTAGGGCTCTGCTTCCAGGGTGGAGGGCTCACTATTCCAAGCTTCAGGGGTTTTGTGCAGCTCTTTTCAGAGATACTTCCAGAGACCTGTAAGTTTTCTATTCTTCCAAGGTGGTATGATGTAAAGAGAGGTATCTACTACTCTCCTGGCCTGTTCTCTGGTCTGTGAGTGACCACGAGTACTCTTTTCTGCCTTGGAAGTATGAGGAGGGTTCTCCCTTGACTGCTGCTGCAAGCTCTGCCATGCCAGTGCCCCTCCTCACCCTGGGACTGCCACCCAGGACAGCAACCTGGATCCGAGCATGGTCAAAGCAACAGAGTCTTGCCTCAGGGCTAACAAAAAGACCCCTGTAAGTCTCCTTCTGACCAGTTTTTCGACCCCCTTTCCTTCTTTGGGCTGTGAGCTCTGGAAACAGCCGCTGCTGCTGAATCAGTGATTCCCAAGGCCTGCTCCTGGTTTTCTTGGGCCAAGGCTGTGTTGGCACGGCCTGTGCTAGACTGCACTCCTCCCTCACTCTGTTCCCACAGACCTTTCCTGCCGATCTTCCAAGGTGTCCTGAGCTGGAAATTTGTTTCACTGTGTCTTTTTGTGGGTTCTGCTGCTCCAGAGTTTGTTGAGTCCTTTTTTTAAAGGTATTTGGAAGGGTTTGGGGGAGAGCTCAGGTGAGTCCCTGCCTTTACTCTGCCTTCTGGACTCCTCCTTTATCCAAGACGAATATAAGGGACTCATGATGAAAAATGCTATTCATCTCCACTGAGAGAACTGATGAAGTCTGAATGCAGATCGAAGAATACTATTTTTGAACTTTATTTTTCTTGGGTTCTTTGTGGTCTGTGTTTTTTTTAAACAATGTGACTAACATGGAAATATGTTTTGTATGACTGCACATGCATAACCTGTATCAAACTGCTTGCCTTCTCAATCAGGGGGGCAGGGAGGCAGAGAATTTGTAACTGAACATTTTTTAAAATGAATGGTAAAAATTATTTTTACTTGTAATGGAAAAAACCAATAAAATATTTTTCAAATGTCTCCTTTTGTATTCAGGATGGGCCACAGTTGCATCTTAGACCTTTTCCACAAGTTCAGACTGGATTCATCTGCATTCCAATGGACATGTGAGCAAACCAAAACATCTCTCTGGACAGGGCAGTATGGGACAGAAATCTGTTATGGTGCCCTTTCAAAGGGTGATGCTACCCTCGGCTGCACCCTGGAGAACATGGGGGCTGGCTGAAACATCGCTATTTATGTTCAGGATGTGCCTTGAAACACTTCAAGAAGCTCAGGCAGGCCTTGTCTATATCTAGGAAACACAACCTGTGGCAACCTTCCCTCTGTGTGTGAAGCATGGGCTAAAAGTGAGCCCTTGAGGCGCTTCAGGACTCAATTGCAAAGAAGGATACTGCATAAAATGTCTTCCTTTGCATTCAGAATGGGCCACAAATGTGCCTTGGACCTCTTCTACAAACTCAGGCTGGATTTGACTGCATCCAAATAGACATGTGAGCAATGGGTAACATCTCTCTGGAAGGTCACCATGGACCAGAAGTGTGCCCTGGTAGCCTTTCACAGGCTGATGCTGGGTTCGGATGCATCCAGGAGAGCATGGGGTGCTGGGTAAAATGTCTTCCTTTGCATTCAATATGTGCCTTGGGCCTCTTCCATTGACTCAGGTTAGCCTCAACTGCATTCATCCTCAGCTGCATGTGCATAGTGGAAAACAGCTCTCTAGTGAGTCGGATTAGGACAGAACTGAATCATGTTGGACTTTCCCAAGTAGAGGCTGACAGATGTAGCCACAGAACCATAAGCTCCTTTCTAAAACATCTTCTTTCCTTTCACGGTGGACCAAAATTGTGCCCTTGAATTTGTCAACAATTTCTGACTAACTTCACTTGCATCCAACTACACATCCAACCCTGTGGAAAGCATGTCTCTCAGAATGGGCCAGAACTCTAATTGTGGACTTTCCAAGGTGTAGGTTGACCTGGGTTTCTTCCAGAGAAACATGGACTAGTGGGAAAAATCCTTCCTTTGCATTCAGGAAGGGAAGGCAGTGTGCCAAGGAACCATTCACATACTCATTCTGGCCCTGGCTGACATACATGCTGTTGTGGGATATGTCTCACTTTTTGGTCAGTATGGGTCAAGAGTGGGGCAAAGAACCCTTTACAGGATCAGATTTGCAGGGGTTGCATCCAAAGACACATATGGTACCATCCTAATAGTCTCTCTGGGAAGCCAAAATAGAATAAAAGCGCATCAAGGTACATGCTTTCTGCACACTTGGGCTGGCCAGGGCTGTCTCTATAGAAAGAGTTCTATGCAAAAGGTCTCTCTAGCATTCAGCATTGACCCAGAGTGTGCCTTAGAGCCCATCTACATTGTCGTGCTGGCCTCAATTGCATCCAAAGATATGCGATCTGTGGAAAATGTCTTTCTGAAAGGTCACTATGGACCAAAAGTTTGCCGAAAAGCCCTTCATAGTGCCTTGGGGCTGATGTGGGCTGCATCCAAAGACATATGTGATAATGGAGAAAATGGTTGGTCATCACAGGACTACTGTGCACCAGGGTGGCCTTTCATGGGTTGAAACTAGCCTGTGATGTATCCAGGGAAATATAGGCTCCTGTGACAAACATCTCCCTTTCATTCAAGATGGGCCGGAAGTGTGCCATGGAGTCATTCCACAAGCTCAGTCTGGCTTGTGCTTCATTCAGGGAAACACGGCCTCCTGTGTCAGAGCTCAACTTGTTTGGTCAAGATGTGGCATCAGTATGCCACGGACCCTTTCCACAGACATAGGCTGCCCTGGGCTGCATCCAGAGAAAGCCATGCTCCAATGTAAAAGGTATCCTTTGGGTTTTGGATGGTACAACAGTGTACCACGGCACACTTCCAAAGTATCAGGCTGGCCTGCATTGCAACCAGACACATGGGCTCCTGTGTAAAAGGTCACCCTGTAAGGACAGTCAGGGCAAGTAGTATGCCATGGTGCACTTTCACAGATGGAGGCTGCCCATGGCTGCAATCCAGAAACACATTGGCTCCTGTATAATACATGTCCATGTGCATCACATATGAGTAAGGAGTATACCATGGCACCCTTCCAAATGTTCAGTCTGGTCTGGGCTGCATTCAGAGGCACAAGGACTCCTGCAGAAAAGTTCTCCCTGTGCGGTATGGCATGGCACCCTACCCAGGCTAAGGTTAGCCAGGACTACATTGACAGACCCGTGGGCTCCTGCGTGGAAGATATCTCAGTGTGGCCAGCTTAGAACAGCAGCAGTTCCCTAGTGCACTTCCAAAGGTTAAGACTGATCTAGGCTGCATCCCAAAATGCCTAGGGTCCCATAGAAAAGGTCTCTCTGGGAGGGCAGTTAGTATAGGACAGAAGTGTGGTACAGCACCCTTCCATAGGCCCAGGCTGGGCTGGGATATATCCAAACAAACATAGGCTCCTTTGGCAAAGGTCTCTTGTGGGTTCAGCATGGTACAACAGTGTGCCATAGTGCACTTCCAAATGTTCAGACCGGTCTGGGCTGTATCCCAAAATATCTAGGGTCCCATAGAAAAGGTCTCTCTGGGAGGGTAGTTAGTATAGGACAGAAGTGTGGTACAGCACCCTTCCATAGGCCCAGACTGGGCTGGGTTACATCCAAACAAACATAGGGTCCTTTGGCAAATTCTCCTGTGGGTTCAGGATGGTACAACAGTGTGCCATAGTGTACTTCAAAAGAATCAGGTTAGCCTGTGCTGTATCCAGAGACACATATGCTCCTGTGTCTCCTTGTTCTGTCAGGATGGGGACAAAGTATGGCATGGTGCCCTTTCATAAGATGAGGCTGAAGTGGGCTGCATCTATAACCCTAGGTTTTTATTTAAATAGTCTCCCTTTCTGGAAATGATGCAAGCATAGTATCCATTAGGCTCCTCCAAAAAAGCACAGGCTGCCAGAGGCTGCATTGGGAGACGTGTGGACTCCTATGTAAAAGGTCTCCCTGTGTAGTCAAGATATAACAGCTTGGTGTCCTTTTCAGGCTAAGGCAAAATAAGGCTGCATCAAGAGACCCATGGTCTCCTGTGGAAAAGATCTCCCAGTGTGCTTAGTTGAAAAGAGCAGTAGTTCCATGGGGCCATTTCAAAGGCTCCTGCTGGCCTAGATTTCATCTAGGGACACAAAGGCTCCTGTGCCATCATGATGGGCCAGCAGTGTGCCATCGATCTCTCCTCTAGGTTCAAGCTGGCCTTGGCTCCATGGAAAGACACATGTGATCCCATGGAAAATGTCCCTGTGGGTGGTCAGTATGGGCCAGGAGTATGTCATGGTGCTCTTCCATATGTTCAAGCTGCCCTGTGAGGCATCCAGAGACATAAGGGCTCCTGTAGAAATGGTCTCCCAGTGGGTCAAGGTTGGGAGAAGTGTGTGCACCAAATCTGTGGAGGGAAGTAAAGTGTAAGAAAACTGGAAAGCAAGGAAGAGGTCAGGTGATAGAGGGCTTTAAAAACCTAACAGAGAATTTTATATTTGATCCTGGAGGTGGCTGGGAGTCAGTAGAATTTATTGAATAAGGAAGTCTTATGGTCAAACCTGTGAGGAAGAACATTTCGGCAGCTGGGGAGACATTGAGGCAGCGAGAACAATCAGCAGGTTATTGCAATAGTCCGGGCATAAGGAGATCACCTGGTGTAGGGTGGTTGCATCACTGTCAAAGAGAAGCGAGGATGTACAAGAGATATTGCAAAGGTAGAATCAACAGGACTTGGCAATAGATTAAATACAGGGGTCAGAGAAATGAGGAACTGAAGATGACACCTAGGTTGAAAGCATGGTGGTGCTCTGAACAGTAATAGGGAAGTTTAGAAGTGGGGAAGATTTAGGGAGAGAGAGAGAACGAGTTCATTTTTGGATAAGTTGAGTTTAAGATGATTACTGGACATCCAGTTTGAGATGTCTAACAGACAGTTGGAGATTTGAGATGGGAGGTCAACAGACAGGATAGAGCTGGAGAAATAGGTCTGAGAAACATCTGCATGGAGATAATTGAGTCAATGGGAGCTGAGGAGACCACCAAGCTAAATAGTACAGAGCGAGAAAGGAAGAGGGCTCAGGACAGATCCTTGGGAGATACCCAGAGTTAGCTTTGGTAACCTGGATAAAGGTACAGCAAAGGAGAATGAGGACACATAGGAAGAGTACCAGGAGACTACTGTCAAGAAGACCTAGAGAGAAGGGAGTAGTACCAACTGAAACAAATTCCCAAAGGAAAAGTGCTAGGAAAAGCAGAGCCAAAATCTAGAGCTTCCACATCAAAGAAAAAATTTCACAAGTGGGAAGAAACCATTCAAGTACCAAAGAACTACAATCAGTATCACATAAGACCTGACAGCTTTTACTAAAAAAGAGAGGAGGTTTTGGAATATAATATTACCCCCCAAAAGCCCCAATCCCAACAACCAAGAATAACTTACCCTGAAAATCAAAGTTCAATCAAAATAAAGGATATACCTTTAAAGAAACAGAGAACTTTCAAACATCTCTGATTAAAAACAAAGATCAGAGCTGAGCAGAAATGTTGAAAGAAAAGACATAGGAGCCCTGAGAAACCTGGAGCAATTGGTGAAGGAACTGTTTGGTGATGCTCTGCTAACACTCCAATGGAGGAAAAGAAACACACGTTCCTTCAGAACCCCAGTGTAATCACAAGGTAGTGAGGGAGTTATATGACAAAAATCGAAGTCCTTGGGGGTGGACTGGTTCTATTCTGAGGATTTTAAAAGGGAAAAAGAAAGGAAGAATGCATTGATGCAAAAAGGAGGAATAAGGGGATGGAAGTTGCTACTTCTCATAACTGGAGCTCATCAGAAGAGTATTTTAAACCTTGAAGAAATAGTAAGGGGAGAGGAATCAGATTAACCTCAATCTTATGTGAAATGGACAAAGGAAGGCTTAACTCTCAATAACAGATCGAGGAAGAAATACATCGAACTGAATAGAATTTTTTAAAATGTATTTTTAACATTAATTTTAAAAAACTTTGAGTTTCAAATTCTTTCACTCCCTGCAGCCTCTCCCTAATCAATTAAGAATGCAATCAGTATGATTCTCATTATATATGTGAAATCATGCAAAACATATTTCTATATTAGCCATGTTGCAAAAAAAAAAGAAAGAAAATGGGGAAAATTAAAAAAAATCTGCTTCAATCTATACTCAGACTTCCCCAGGTCTCTCTCTGGAGTTGGATAGCATTATTCATCATGAGTCCTTTGGATTTGTTTTGGATCATTGTCTTGATCAGACTAGCTAAGTCTCTCACAATTGGTCATCCTTACGATATTGCCTTCTGACTGTGTACCATGTTCTCTAAGTTTGGCTCACCTCACTTTGCATCAATTCATGTGTTTTCCTAAGTTGTTCTGAAACCATCTCCTTCTTTGTTTCTTATAACAAAATAGTATTCCCTCACAATCATATACCGCAACTTGTTCAGCCATTCCCCAATTGATTGGCATCTTCTCAATTTGCAATTCTTTGTCACCACAATAAGAGCTGCTATAAAGATTTTTGCACTATAGGTCTTTTCCCCTTTTCTTGGATCTCTTGGGGATACGGATCGAGTTGTGATATTGGTGGGTCAAAGAGGACGAACAGTTTTATAATCTTTTGAGCATACATCCAAATTGATCTCCACAATGGTTGGATCAGTTCACAACTCCACCAAGAGTGCATTAGTGTCCCAATTTTCACACATCCCCTCCAACATTTGTCATTTTCCTTTTCCATCACATTAGCCAATCTGATAGGTGTGAGGCAGTAGTACTTCAGTGTTGTTTTAATGTGCATTTCTCTAGCTTTTAGCCAGTTAGAGATTTTTTTCAAATGACTATAGTTAGCTTTGATTTCTTCTTTTGAAAACTCCCTATTTATATACTTTGACCATTTATCGATTGAGAGAATGGCTCTTATTTTTATAAATTTGGCTTAGTTTTCAGTATATTTGAGAAATGGGGTTTTTATCATTGAAACTTGCTGTAAAACTGCCCCCTCCCACCAGTTTCCTGCTTTCCTTCTAATTTTGGGTACATCGGTTTTGTTTGTGCAAAATGTGTAATTACAATTATCTACTCTATATCCCATAATGCTATCTCTTTTTTTGGTCATAGAAATCTACCCTTACTCATAGTTCTGACAGGCAAAATTATCCATGCTCCCTTAATTTGCTTATGATATCACCCTTTTTGTCTAAATCATATACTCATTTTGACTTTATCTTGGTATACAGCGTGAGACATTGGTCTACGCCGCGCTTCTTCCATTTTTCTAGAAGTTTTTGTCAAATAGCGAGCTGCTGCCCTAATTTATCAAACAATAGATGACTATGGTCATTTACTGCTGTATATCGTGTACCCAATCTATTCCATTGTCCACCACTCATTCCTTAGCCAGAACCAGATGGTTTTGATGATCACTGAATTTTAGCGCAGTTTGAAGTTTGGTGCTGCTACACTGCCTTGCTTAAGTTTGGTTTTTTTTTTCCGTTGTTTCCCTTGGTATTCTTGATCGCTTCTTACAAAGACTATCTTGCTGGACCTTCACAGCGACGTCGCTGCCAGGTAGGTGCTGCTATGATCACGGAGGCAGGGGTCCGGCAATCACGTCCCCCTCCCATTCCCTCATCCCCAGCCCCCTAACAGCCCCAAAGACTTCTGCATCTCTTAGTGGGTCCCGACAGCCTGGCTTCTGGGATGTGTGCAAGGGAAGCCCCGCCCCGAGCGGTGCTCCCGGAGGACACGTCTCCCCATGTTCCTCTCCCACCTCGCGCTCCCCGGGCAGTTGCCCAAGGAAGCACAGCCGTTCTCGGGGGAGCGGGCGTTAGGCCGGGAGGGGGGGGTCCTGTCAGTCAATTGGAGGCGGGGCCTTTGTCCAGAGAGGGGATTCTTTTCTGGCCGCGAGGTCCCTGAGCTGGCAGGATGCCTTGGGGGAGGGTCATTGGTCCCCTCTCCTTCCCGGCGGGTGCAGGGACTCCTTTGGGAACATCGTTTCTCCCTCCCTCCGTCTGGGGAGGGATAGGGTCCCCTTGGACAGG
Organism: Trichosurus vulpecula; assembly: GCF_011100635.1. Taxonomy (NCBI): domain Eukaryota; kingdom Metazoa; phylum Chordata; class Mammalia; order Diprotodontia; family Phalangeridae; genus Trichosurus; species Trichosurus vulpecula. The sequence goes on from NW_023494378.1 coordinate 2,066,171, forward strand.
AGCCTTTCCCTCTCCGTCCTTCTCCGAGAATTCGAGGTCCCGGGAAGCAGGTCCCTTTTCCCGCCCTCACTCCTGGGGGCCCAGGGTCCCCTTAGGGCAAATCCCTTTTCTTTGCTCCCTGACAGCGGAGGGGGAAGACCAAGTGCTGTACGGCCTGGGCGGTTGTCCATCCCCTTTGGGGCCCCCTAGTGTGCGGGCCCGTTCAGGGTAGAGTGGAGGGGAGGGCTGGGCTGTTCTGGCTGTGCCTGGGGGCCGCGGCAGCCGTGGCTACAGTGTCCCGGGGCTGCCTGCACCGCGACCGAAACTACACCACAAAGTTCTCCTTTTACCGCAGCCACTTGGCGTTCAAGTCTTGGTGGGTCGGAGACGTCCAGGTCTCGGGGTCTCTTCTGGACACCTGGCCCCAAGGCGCGCTCAAACAGCGCTCAGACAGATCAGTGAATGCCAAACACCGCCCCCTCCCCTCCACCAGGCCCCTGCTCCAATCCACTCCCCCACCTCCTATGCATACACCCCCCCATACCCGTTATTCACAAACACCCCCACCTCCTCGCACTCCCGTTCCCCATCCGCAGGTCCAGACAAACTTCAAGAGGGGTCAAGCTTTGTGTATGCCAAGCTGGACAAGTTGTACGGGGGACACATGGACCATCCAGGTCAGTAAGGAGGTGTCGGCGCCCCCACAGCTATTCTCTCCCGCCTCCAGGCGAGAGCGACGATCTGCTCCCGAGGTCTCCCTTTCCCTTCCTCGGGGCTGCTCTGCTCGGCCGGGTCACTCGCTCTGGCTCTCTGTCCCAAGCGCTGGGATTTGAACTTGCTGCCTGTGCGCGGCCCGGAAGGGGGGCGGTGAGAGCGGCGGGGACCCGCTCGCTTGACTGCTCGTTCTCCTGGCCAACACTCGCCTAGCACGAATCGTATGTAGGGGGGCAGGAAGTGTCCTTTGCGTGTTTGAAATCCCCAGAGCTTAGCGCAATGCCCGCACACAGCAAGCGCTTCACAAATGCCAATAGACTGACCGCCTAACAGATGTCAGTTGAATTGCACTGAATTACTTCATGACCCTTAAGTCCACTGTGGACCGGGAGTGGGAACCCTTGCATGGGGAAGCTTGGACCGGGAGCAGAGAGAAATGCGAGGAAACCCAGCAGTAGCAGCAGCCAGCCACGGCCCAGAGAAAGGAGGCAGGTTCACAGGTCAATTAAGTTACCGAGCTGGGCAGGACCTTAGACTTTTCTAGTTGGGTGTCTCCCCACACCTCTCCCCCAGTATAGACGGAAGAGCAAGCAGACGGTGGACCAGGAAAAAAATGTGGCTGGTTCTTGTTGGGAGGGCAGAACCTTTCCGACATGCAATGTTCTAGGTACTGGTGGACTAGCACCCCTACTAGCCTGGGCTCTCGAAGGTGTGGCTGATCTAACGCTTCTTACACCTCACCCCCCGCCCAGCCTCTAACTGTGCTCTGCCTTCAGTAGGGATTCGAGTTTTCCGAATTGAAATATAAGGCGCTAGAAACGTTGCAAAATAACCACCCCTCCTCCTCTCCCTCCTCCTCACCCCCACCGCCCCCTTTAAGAAGAAAGCTCTCCAGCCCGATGGATGCACTCATTCTCTTTCAACATTCATTCTCATTAATGCATTTATTCTTTTTCCACAAACCTTTCCAGGGGCTTGTCGATTGAGTACCAAATCGTATGGCTGAGTTCATACTCGGTCCTTGTCCTCATGGATCTTGAAGCCTAGGCAGGGAGAAGAGGAGGGACGGTGATCACTGAAACACTGGTCGGGTGATGCAGTAGGTTGGGTATATGACGACCTGGCCTTGAATCCCATCTCAGCCCTCGAGTCCTGGGCCAAGTGCCTTCCCCTGTCCGGTTCTCTCACCTCAGAAATGATCGGGTTGTGGAATAGGTCTGGCGCTAAGCATTTCTTCAGCACATACCATCTGCCAGACAAGTGCTAAGTGCCAGAGATATACAAAGAAAGACAAAACACACAGTCACTGCCTGGGTGGAGCCCCGAGTCTACCGGGAGAGACAACACGCAAACAACTCTGTCCAAACAAGCTGCAGGCAGGAGAAATTGCAGATAATCGAGAGAAGGCACTGGAATGAAGACACCATGGGAAAGGTTTCCTGAAGAAAGTGGGATTTTAGCGGAGACTGGAAGGGAGCCAGGGAAACCCGGAGGCAGAGATGGAGAGGCAGAGCATTCCAGTCCCCCCTGACAGGCAGAGCAGAGAGGTGACCGGTCTCCGTGGAGGTCAGCTTCGCTGCTTGGGGGAAGGGGCGGTGTAAGGTGTAAGAAGACTGGAAACGGCAGGAGGGGGGTGGGTTGGGAGGACCTGTAGATACCCAAGGGGATTTTGCCTTTGGTGCAGGAGGAGATAGGAAGCCACTGGAGTTTGGGGTTGGAGGGAGACGCTATGGCTAGGTTGGACCTGAGCTTTAGGAAAATGACTTTAGTAGCTGGATGGAGGATGGACTGGAGTGGAGAGAGACCTGAGACAGGCAGAGCCACCCAAAGGCTATTACAGTAGTCCAAGGCATGAGGTGATGAGGACCTGGGGGGGGGGGGGCGCGTGGCAGTGTCAGAGGAGACGTGCTGCAAAGGTTAGGTGGACAGGCCTTGGCAACAGCTTGGGGGTGAGAGAGAGGGAGGAGTCCAGAACGAGTCCTAGGTTTCAAGCCTGAGGGACTTCCAGTGTGATGGTGCCCTCCAGGTAATAGGGAAGTTGGGGGGGGGGTGTTAAGGGGAAAGGTGATGAGGTCCCTTTTGGGATGTCCAGTGGCCATTCAGACGTCTCGAGGGCAGTTGGAGATGCCAAACCGGAGGTGAGCCGAGACTTAGGGCAGGCTAGATGGAGTGGAGAGTCATCAACATATAGTCATTCAATCGATGGGAACTGCTGAGATCCCCAAGGGAAGTAGGTGACTCCGGAGGTTCAGAAGTTAGCTTGAGGATCCAGAAGTGAGGGTTGTCCAAAGGGCTTTGTCAGACCTTTGGGGAAGGCCAGGACTTCCAGGAAGCTTTCAGAAACGGGCTCCCTGAAGACGTGGGTGCCGAAGTGTTGACCCTGCGCTTTGAGTCCCTCAACCATCAGGCTTCTCCCTCAAAGTCTTGCGTTCCAAGAACAGGTCCAGATGCTCCAGAAAGCCGTCATCCAAGCTGGTTGGACCCGCCTCCCGCCTCCCGTGCGCCTTTCACGGGCCGCCCCCACCCCAGCCTCTCTGGTCCACCCAAAGCTTTATTCTTCCTCCCCACATCCTGCTGGCGGCCGCGTGCTGTGGGAAGGGGGAGGGCTGGTCTAGTCTGATGGGAAGTGTTCCGCTGGCTGGCGGGCTAGAAGAAGCTCCCTTTGTTTCTGCTTAGCCCTGGCAGAATGGAGTCCTCCTGCTGTCGGAAAATCACCTAGTCAGCCCCCGGCGCCTTCCACGACCAACCCCAGGTAGATGGGTTGGGGGATCAGGAGGTAGGCGGAGCAGTCACTCCCGGAGCTTTGGGGTAGGGCAAAAAGCCCCAAAAGGACTTGGCGTCGGAACCCCAGAATTCGAATTCCGGCTCTGCCAGGTACTGGCTGTATGACCCGTGGTCAGACTCTTCCGTCCCCTGACCCTCTGTTTCCTCCTCACTCCACAGGAAGGCTTTGGTGGGGAGTCTCTCTAACCCTCCGGGTGCCGCCCCTGTAAATCCTGGGGTCCGAGAGCCTACGGGTGATGCCTTAGGGGCTTTAGCCTCTAGGGGAGATTCCTTCCTCGCTTGGTGGCCTGAGCTTCCCTTCGTTGGCCCCTAAAAGGAGGGTGACAACGCACCCCTGCCCAGCAGGGTGATTGGAGGGAAACCTCTTTGTCTCAGATGGTGTAGCTGCTGCTGCTCCTGTTGGTCGGTCCCTCAGTCCCAGCTTGGAGGCAGAGGGGGAGGGGGGAGCTGAAGGGTCTCTCCGCCGGGATGAATTCAGCCCACCCTCTGGTCACCAGGAGCATGGGGTAATCCCAGGGCTTCGAGGCTGCAGCCTGCCTCGGTTAGGAGAAGGGCGGGAAGGAAAAGGAACTAGCCACTGTCCTCCCCAGAAAGCCCTCCCTCTTTCCCTCTCACTCAGACCAAATGGTAGGTAAAAGGCACCGCGGTAAGTGTCGCCCTCCACCGCTGGGAGCCTGGGAGGTGGGAGGCACGAGGAGGGGGCATCGCTGATTGTGTGGCCTCTAAACTAGTATTCAATGCTGGGGGTAGGGGGAGACACAGAAAGAGAGACAGGCAGAGAAAAGCAGACAGAGAGAACAGAGAATGAAAGATAGCAACAGAGACAGAGGGAGACAGAGAGAGACAGATAGAAAGAGAGGGAGAGAGAGAAAGATAGCAACAGAGACAGAGAGACAGGGTGGGAGACAGAGACAGAGGGAGACAGAGAGAGAGAGGCAGAAAGAGGGAGAAAGCACCTGAGCTATGCAGAGGTAGCCAGGTCCTGGCCCTCTGGGAGCCTCACTCTGCTCATGTGTAAAATGGGAATAACAGCCTATCTACCTCTCAGTGTGCTTGTGAGGACAGTGAGTTTTCTGGAAATCTTAAAAACTGTGGACTGGGGCCATTGTCCCTGCCGTGCTCTGAGAGCTCAGGCCAGTCAGGGAGACCAAACTGGATCTCCCGTAAAGAGCTCAGCATCCCCTCAAGAGGCACATGGAAACAAGGGTTCTAGGAGGTCTGAGGAGGGGGAAGTCACTGATGGGGGATGTATGGGGGTGGAGGCTGTCTGAGAAGTTTTAGTGGAGAAGGAAGGGCAATCTTGGGGCTTCCAGGGCACCAAGCTGTCCCGGGTCCTAGGCACCTGGTTCAGTTCCTTGGCCAATGGAGAATATCACTTGGGTGTTCTAGGAATTTATACCTGTGATACCATCTGGTGCAAGGACTGGAATGTTTCCCAATCCAGCTGCTTTGCCTAAACTGCAAGCAGGAAGCACATACCCTGGCACTTGTGGGCATGGAGGGGGGCACCAAAGGGCTGGTTTGGAGCTTTGGCCCCCTCATAGCTCTGCCTGGGGATGCCCTGCCAGAGACCCACCCATCTCCTTCCCTCTCTGCCTACTTAACAAACCCTGAGAAAGGGAGCCCTGGGAGGCCCCAGCCCAGGAGCCTTGCTCCTTTCAGGGTCAGGTTTGCTCTTGAGGGATGGGCCACTTCATGCAAGCAGGTCTGCACGGACATCCTGGGGATCTCCTTGGCTAGTGGCTGGGCCATGTCCCTTCCCCGCTCAGGGTCATTCTCTGCAAAACAAGGACCTTGGCTGCCAGATCTCAACGGGCCCTGCCAACTCCTCGGCCTGGATCCATCCCATGAGCTGCCTTCACGTAGGCCATTGCCCATCAGACACTCAAGCCACTGGGGGCCTGGATGGCAGGGGGAAGAAGGGTGTCAAGGGAGAGCCAGTCAGACATGAGCCACAAGCTCCCTCCAAGGAGAAACTGCCCCAGAATCAGCGTCCCCTGTCTCCTGGCACCCAGGACCGTGTAATACTTCATTCCTCAAACAGCTCTTCAGAGGATTGGGAGTCAGGTGTTGAAGCCCTCCTCAAATCCCTGTGAGTGGCCTCTCTGTACCCCAGCTGTGGGACCACCTGTCAGGCCCCAAGAAGCAGTGAGGGTAGGAGTCAGGAGGCCATGTCCAGGCACAGTCCTGCCTGCTTCTTCCTGGAAAGGTTGGGTTTTCTGCCCTTTTTGGGCATTGGGTTCCCTTCTTTGGAAAAGGAGGTTTCTGCTGGCTGATTTTCAAGGGCTCTGCAAGCCTCTGATCCTAGGACCATCCCCAGAAGCAGCCTGCCAGGGCCAGGCTTCAGTGGGCCCTGTCCACTGGGCTGCCTGACCTTCCCTTTAAGGGAACCAAACATGGGCACCTCCCCTGCCAGCCATAGACCTCCCTGTGGGAGAGCTTGGCTCCCTGCTTCGTTGCCACGTGGGCATACTAGGGGCCAACCTGGGGTGGGAAGAACTTACCCAGCCCCTTGGTGAATACTTGACACTCTGCTTTGTCTTTTTCTAGAAGCAAGTATCCTGAGTAAGTGGATTTTTCTTTGACTTGCCAGCAGTGTACATGAGGAGGTGCTGGGGAGGGAGGGAACACTGAGTGTTTTCTAACACACATCCAAGGAGTGCCCTGGTAAGGTGACTCTGTGGGGAGGGGGAGGGGCAGGGTCTGAATGTGGGTGTGGGTGGGTGGGTATGGGTATGGTGTGTGTGTGTGGGGGGGTGAGTATCACAGAGATCTATATGTTGCTATAGTGACCCTGGAGGGGAAGGAGGAATCTCGCCATATCACATGCCTTTCCATATGTTTCAGGGGGTGACTGCCTCTCACTGTGTCTCAGGACCAGTGAATATGCTAGGATATGCAGAGGATGTCACTGTGTTCCAAAGGCATGTGTTTTGGGGGCATCCTGGCACTAGTGGCCTCCAGCATCTCCGAGTAAGTGGCCAATGGAGGGGGTGCTGTGACTGTGGGCAGGTAAATATTGCCCAGCCCATTGCTCCCAGTGTATATGTGAGTCTGAAGGAATCTCGGTATTTCTGGGGGGGTGTAAGAGGTCTCAGGGGTCTCCTTGTTTCTGGGGATTATGGGTGATGTGAGTGATGCTACTGACGGTGCCTCTGCCCATGAGGGGGGTCTCTGTGTTCCAGTGAGAAATCCACCAGGGACACCGCCTATCCTTTCTGACTGTGGGTAAGCCAGCCCTGGAGCCTAGTCACTAGCAGGGAGAAAGGCCCTTCCTCTTGAGGGACCCTGAAGAGCTGAGCTGAAGTCCCTTGCTGGCCATGGAGCAGTGAGCAAGTCACCTGAGCCACAGTATCCTCATCTGAAAGATCCACTTGCCTGACCTGCTTCCCAGGGATGCTGTGAGGAAGGGAAGGGCTGTCTTGATCAACCCTCATGTCTTAGAGGCATGGTACCACCAGCAGGGAGGGGAGGGGCCCAATGGAAGAGAAAGGATGCCGGCTCTGTGGTCAGAGCACCTGGGTTCCGAGCCTGCTCTGCTGGTCACTCTGGGCTTCAGGCCCATCCTCTGGAAAAGAGCACCTTGGAGCAGGTGACTCCCAGGGTCCCTTTCAGCTGGCTGGAGGCTGACCTGCCAGCCTAGCTTAGAGCCCCTCCCCAGGCTCCAGCATCCAGAGAGGGGAGAGCCAGTTCTGGGCAGGGTGACCTGGGAGAGCAAGGTGGGAAGGGAAGGGAGAGCTCTGTGCCAGGCGGCAGGCAGAGAGGAGGATGACTGAGAATGGCCATGCATCTCCTTCAGTCTGGGACCTGCTGACCAGACCATCTCTAGCACTGCCTGGCAGGATCAGAATGCTGTGGCTTGGGGAGCAGAGGATCTGGGCCTTTGCAAGTTCCCCAGCCCACCCTGCCCACGAAGTGCTACCCATCTGCCAGAAGGGGCTCAGACTCTTCAGAGTCCCTTCTAGCTCTGCATTTGATGAACTTCCAATCCCAGTTCCAAGAACAATTCACTGGGACACATGGGCCAAGCCATTCCAAGCTCTCTGGGCTTCAGTTTCTTCACCTGGGGATCTCCAGGCCTCCCAGCTCTGCTGCTGGGTCACAATCTTGGGGCATTCCCCAGGAACTCCTCTCAAGCACATTGGTGTGGCCCTGCTTTGACTCCCAAGGAAGCAGGCCTTCTGGCGGGTCCTCACTCTCTCACAGATGGGTCTTCTTTTCCCACTGCAGCCTGGCCATGCAGAATGTCTCCTTCCTGCAGCAAGGAAGGCAGAGTTTGGCCAATTCCAGTGCCTGCAGCTCCCCTCCTGCCAGACCCCTGTCAGACCCCATGCCTACCAGCAGGTGTCCAGTCTTTCCCCAGATCACTGGTTATCACTGGGATTGGGAAAATGCTCCAGGTTTCTCACCCAGAAAATCAGAGAAGCAAAAGAGGAGGGGATTGAGGGTGCCCAGCCTGGGCAGGCCTGGAGTCTGGAGTTACCACATGCCGTAGTTTGTCAAGACGCTGTACAAGCCCACAGAACAATGAGGGGGAGAGATTAAATTGTTCTCATCTCCAAGAGGAAGCCTGGAGTTTCTTTGTGGGCAGAGGGGCCCATAGGCCGGGGGGAGGGAGAATGGAGAGGGGGAAGATTTGCCCCCTCACTGCCTCCCCACTGCATATGCGTCCAGTGAGGAAGATGGGCTGGGTGGGCTCTGCCTTTCCAAGATGTCCTACCCCTTCTGTGGATGCCCAATGACACTGTTCCCAAACTGCCCATTGCCAACCTTGGCTTGGGAGGCTTCCCCTTTCTGCTCCACCCCTCATTGCGCTGAGCAGTCCAAGGGAACCTGACCAGCCCAGAGGTTCCAAGGTTTTCCTCCCCATGCAGAAATGTGGCAGGTATTTCCCTTCCCTGTTCAATGAGAGAAGAGTTGAGTCACTTGAGGCCAGCTGGTAGGCCTGCTGACCTCTCTCTCTTTCTGTCCAGCACCACCCAACTGGGTTGGCTTCACTCACTCTGGCTCTCACTCAGGCCAACAGGGAGAACTCAAGCACCTGTTCCAGGTGAGGCCCTGCCTGAACCAGACTTGAGCACCTTCCTTCTGTGGTTCACCACCCCTCCCATCTGCCTGGCCTGGCCTGGCTGCTCTCACTGTACAGGGAGGGAAAGAGGGCCCTATGCTGGCTGCTGAGGCAGAGACCAAGGCCAGCTGCTAGGAAACCCCTCCTGCCTCCCTGGAGCTTCAAGCAGCCCAGGCTGAGCAGGTGATAAATAGCAAACAACCACCATGCCCAAGAACAGGGAGTAGCAGGTGCAGTCAGAAGATGCCCCCCAGTAGGGGCTAGCTGAGGCTGGAGGGAGGGGGAAAGAGACTGCCAGCAGGGCCCAAGGTCATTGGAATGGACTAGAAATAGTGGGTAGGAATGCAGCTCACTGCACAGGGAGACTCATTCATGGAGGCCTCGGAGACAGCCTGAGCACAGGGGCTGTAGAGCATGATCAATCTCAGAGATCTTTCCTAGGGACAGAGAGGGGTCTCCTTTGGCCAGAGCACAATGGAGTCAGTCATAGAGGGGGAGTCAAGGAAGAGGAGGAAGGGAAAGGGAGTGTGGCCTGCAGATGTGGAGAGCCTTGAAGGCCAGGCTGGGAAAAAGTATGGATTCAACTTGGGCGGCAATCTGGAGGTCTCAGGATCAGAGCTCACCAGATGTAATGAATGGCCATCTGGCCATGGTCTTCAAGATGGACTGGAGGGAGGAGAGAATAGAAGTTAACCTATTAGGAAGTGATGGCCTCCTCCCAGGGGCACATGGGCAGGGTGGGGGCAGTGTGGAGCCCAGGGGAAATAAAGAAGAGGTGGGCCAGATTTGTGGAGGGGGAGTGCAAGAAGAAAGAGTCCAAGTCAGCCCTTGGGGTCCAGAAGGAGCAGGCCACTTCCCAGATGAGCAGAGTAGGCACTGAATCTTTGGGGAGTTTTTAAACCAGCCAGCCAGGCAGCCAGAATCCCCTGAGTCTGCCCAGGGTCGGTCCATCTCCAGTGAAGGGAGGAAGGCATAAAGCATTTCTGAAGTGCTCACTGTGTGTGAAGCACCAAGTGACACAGGGAGAAGACCTCACCCATGGAAGGGCTCGGCCGATGGGAAGGACCTGTGCTCCTCAGGGGGTAGCAGTGAAGCAGATGGCAATGCCTCCTCTTCAATGCCATTTCCACTGCTCAAAAGCAAAGTTTCTGATGTTGCGCCATCAGAAGGGGCCAAGGATTCTGGGGCTCCGTGCTTCCCCTTTTCTTCAGTGTCCTCGTGGCTCTTCACCTGCAGGAGGGGTCACCAGGTTTCATCTCCACAGCCAGGAGGTGGGGGGAGGGCACTGGGCTGGACTCATGGCTGTTCCTGAAGTTCAGGGGCCTGGGCTGTCCCCATTGGAGCAGGAGGGGAGATAGATGGTGGTCAAGGGGGTGCTGGGGGCAGCTTGACTTACCTGTTGCATGCTGCCACCCCTCTCCCTCATGGTGCCAATGGATGCTGCGGGGCAGTGTGGCTAAGTGAGTGCCCCCAGTGAGTGACAAAGAAGGGCTGAGGAAGGTCGGAGAGGCAGAGGAGGGGTACTCAGGGAGACCTACCTGGAAGAGGTGAAATGAATGAGTTTTCAGGAGCTCCGAGTCAACGCATCAGCTTTAGAGCCAGAACCCTTGGCTAACTGAGCAATCCCCCTCTCTGTAGCCTTCAGCTTCCTGTTCTGCCCAATGATGGGTGGGATTGGGGGCAGAGAGTGGGCCAGCAGGTTGACTCTGAGGGCCATTCAGGTTCTCAATCCCGAACTTGGCTGAGAACTACGGAGGAGTAAAAAGAAGACAAGCTGGAAAGCAGAGTCAAGACGAAATAAGGCAGGCAGCTGAGCAGGGACCCAAGCCCCCCTGGCTGGGTCGTGGAGAGAGAAGTCTGCAGCTTAAGGCATCACCACCCATAGTGCAGCTTTGGACCTGTTTGGGCACAGCCGTCCTCATGTGCAGTGAGAGGCACTAGGCAGGAATGCCCTCCCCCACCCTGGCCCTTCTCTTTGTGAGAGTGGCTTGTCAGAAACCCCACCTGAACCTGAGCCTGAGCCTGAGCCTGAGCCCCAGAAGACAGATGACTTCTGGTGTTTGGGAGGAGAGCCCCTGATGTGGTGGTCATCCAGGGGCAGTTTAGGCTCAGAAACCTTCCTACCAGTCTTCAGGAGTGAGCTACGGGCTGAGGGGTCTTCAGGCCAAGGCTGGAAGGACCATCCTTGGAGAGGGGTCCTGGAGAGGGTCTCCTGGTAAGCTTTGGGCGAGATGGTAATGGCTAACACCGATCTAGCACTCGCTGTGTGCCAGGCACTATTCCAAATGTTCACAAACATGTTCTCATGTGATCCTCACAAGCACCCTGGGAGGGAGTTGCTGTTATTTTTACATATTTACAGATAGGGAGACTGAGGCAGGCAGCAGGGGAGTGACTTGCCCAGCTAGGGACCGTGTGAGGCTGGAGGTCTTCCTGAACCCAGGCCCCAAGAGGAATAACCTGTTGCCTCTGAGCCTGAGCAGGAGGAGCCTGGGACCTCTGCCCCTTTCTCCCCTGGGTCATTCACATCCCTGCCTAAAGTCAAAGTTCAGGGGTCCAAAACTCCACCTCTTCAGATGGGACACTTAAACAAGCTGAGATAGGAGGACATTTTTAATATGGATGTCCTTGTTAACTTTTCTAACTAAATTTCTGGAGGTGGACATGGCACTGTCCTGCCCCGGAGGGGGAGAGGGCAGGACTGAGCCCCCAGAGTGAGGTGGGGGCTAGCACTTTAAGGATGTCACTATGCAGAACACTGCACCATTCTGAGGTTGCCATGACAAGGGCCCTACATCAGGCCACACATCCTGGCAGGCAGGACCATCTGAATTGTTACTGTGAGCCCTCGAGCAGGGGAGGCAATGGAAGAGCCGGAGCAGGTCGCTCATTCTGTTAACTTTGTGGCTATGTTGAGGCCTTTCCGTCTACCTCCTGGCCAGTTTCCAGTGCGAGGTGTGGACGGAGGACCTGCACCACAGCCCCCACCAGGTGCCCGCCCCAGGATGCCTCAGGCACAGCAGCAAGGCTTCCCATTTCCCTTTCGGAGGGGGAGGGGGAGGGGAAGGGCCATAGCTCCCCCAGTGATCTATGTCAGGGTGGGTCAGGCCCTCCCTAACCAGTTTGCAGCTGCTTTCGATGGAGGAGGGGGAGACAGAGCAGGAGCCATGCAGAGGATGTGGATGTATGGCCGCCGACATCTAGCCTACCCGGAAAATCATCATGCAGCCTTTGTTGGTGCTGGCGATGGGAGAGGAGAAATGGTAGTCCACTTGAGGCGGTCCCAGTCCCTCACTGACAATCACCGGACGTCTCGAGTCCACGCGCGAAGATACCGCAACATCCCTGCAAGCATGCTGGCACTGCTGGCCCAAGCAGCAGGAGGAAGATCAGGAGCAGATTCACATCCCTGCTCCCAGGCTCCCCCTGAGGGTACCCAGCGGGCCCCCGTCAGGAACAGCAGTGGCGGAGGCAGTGCTGGCCAGCAGAATGGAGGAGATGAAGATGCTGATCCTGCCCATGGACGCCCAGAGGCCATGTAATTCAGGCCCTGGAAGGACTTAAGCCCAGCCTCTTCCCTACTCCCCTTCCTCTCCCCTTTCTCTTTCATCCTGCCCCTCCTTTCCCCTTAGCCTTCCTTTTGTGCTCTTCTCAGGCCCTTCCCCTATGGCCTCCAGGCTCACTCCAACAGCCAGCAAAGAGATTTGCCTAGAGGATAAGGTTCGGTCACCTTGACCTCTCCTCAGGCTATATTCTGAAAGTTTAACCTGTGTTGCCTTAAGTTGTTTCCTATAAAAATAAAAACATCAAAACCAGAAAAATAAAAACTTCTATGGTGAATTTTATGAGTCTTTGCTCTTCTTCGATGGCCTCCTACTAGGCCCTGCATCCTGCTTCTCTCCCTGGCACCTCCTCTTCCCTTCTCACCTGCTCCCAGTCTCTGCTCCCTGAGCCCCTGAGAGCCACCCCCACCAGGCTGCAGGGACAGAACCCCCTGGGCTACAGAACTTGGTCATTGGGCTCCTCCAACGGCTAGTTTGGGCTGGGAAATCCTTGGCTCCTGCTCCAGACTCACTGCCTCCAACTTTCTCTTTCCCTGAGCGCTCCTTTCTTTATGGCTCCCACCACACTCCAGCAGGGCAGGGGGCAGGGGGTGAGTGCCTGCCTGCCTAAGACCAGAGGAAGCACTGAGGTAGCAAGTTTGGGACCTAGGAGTCTCTGGGGTGGCCAACACCTGGCCCAGGTTTCACTGCAGGCCCAGAGTCAGGCACAGAAGGGTCATCTTAGCTGAGTGTGTCAGGAAGGGAGACTCCCATGAGAGGAGGTCAAGATCTGGCTACAGCCAGCAGCAATAAACTGGTTTTCCAGGGAATCTTTTCAGGCCAGAACTTGCCTAGTGCTTGCCCATTTCATGCAGGGCTAGGGCCCTCCTATGCATGACCAGGCCTCTCCTGGTTCCACATGCTGGTCTCCTGCCCCAATCTCCCATGCAAGTCCCACATCAATGATGCCAACTATCACCTACCTGTGGAACTTTTCACCTTGACTATTCAACCATCAGCTCCAACTCCACCTGCCCTATGGAACCTGCTCTATGCTTGGCCTTCTTCAACACCTCAGATCATCAGTAACTCTTGCTGCCCCTCACCCTCACCCTGATCCGGTGCCAGGCTTGGCAGGCCCACTTCCCCAATGTCTCCTCCCTCCACCTCCTTTTCTGCACTCAGGAAGCTGGACAGGAGAGGGGAGAATCAGCTCAGCCCCTTTCTGCCTCCTGCCTCCTAACTGCCCCCCTTACCTCCAGTCTGTCCCAGGGCCTCAGAGGGGCCTCTCAGAGACTGAGACCTCGAATGGACCTTGGAGGCCAGCTGCTCTGACAGCCTCAGGTTCCAGATGAGGAAACATAGGCCCAGAGAGGGAAAGGCAATTGCCGGGGAGCGAGAGGCCTAGGCAGGACTGGAAGCCAGAGCCTCTGAATCCCAGGCCAGTGTGCCCTCCCCAGCATCATATTGGGATGAGTGTTTAGGCTGAGAAGAGAAGGCAAAGGCATCTGGGTCTGGGTGGAGAGTAACAGCTGGGGAAACCATGCCAGCAGGGGGCAGGAAAGCAGCCCTCAAGCCAGGAGACTCTGGCCCCAATGTCTCCCATCCCCCAGCTCTCTGGAATAGGCCTTCAGCTGCATCAGCCCCTTGGCATGAGGCAGGGCAGCAGAGGGACACCTGGGCTGGGGGAGGGAGAATGGGTTACCATTGTCCTCTCTTCTCTGTTCCCTAACATGACCAGATGTGAGCTGGGCAGGCTGCTCGGACTTGAGTGGCTTTCCTCAGGATCAAACCTTATTCATGCAAGTCCCCTTGGATCTGCTTCAAACAGGACATTGGATCCACTGAGATAGCTTGCTATGTCTGCTCAAGAATACTGAAAATTCTCCTTCCCTGCCTTGCCAGTGCCCCAAGGGTAAAGGCTCTGTTAGCTAACTATCAAGTTCCCATGCTTGCTGAAGGTGGCCTGAGATAACCAAGCCTGGCACATGGTCAGAAGGCCATTTTCTCCATGACTGGGATGGAGAAGCATCCTGGCTTAGGCTGGTTTCAAGACCTTTGTCCTCGAGCAAACACCCTGATAACCCAAGGTACCCAAAGTGTGTTTCAGAAGCCATGCACCCAATGGACCTGGAAGTGAGCCACTTTGAATGTACCTCAGCCCATCCTTGGAAAGACTAATAGACAACCCATACCTGAGCCTGAAAGGGAAGGCTCCCCAGCTTGGTAGGAATTGTGTGCTCTGGAACACCACTGTCATAGCTTTGGGGGACCCAGGGCCACCTCCAGCACTGAGATTAGGCACCACAGGGGACTTTAACAGAGATTGCCAGAAGAATGCCATCCCTTGACCTAGCAATTCAGGGACCTGGCATGTGCATCAAGTTCAAGCTTTATTGGAAAGAAAGGACAAACCAGTCTGTCTGTGCAGAGGTTTCTAGTAGCAGTGTTTGTGGTTTGAAAAGCTGCAAATGCAGTCCTCCAGCAGATGAGGACCCACTTGGGGCATCTCAGTGAACCACAGTGCTAGGAGAGAGTGAAGGAGAATGGGAAGGCCTGGAAGGAAATCTGGGAAGACAGAAAAGGAAGAAGGGAACAGGCAGAAAGCCAAGGCTTGTGAGTGTGCCCAGGAGTCCCCATTGGGAAGAAGGGCCTGGGGTGTGGGGTGGGGTGGGATTGCCAACAGACAGGGAGGATTGGGGTGTCCACAGAAGATGGGTGAGGTGGTAACTAGATGAGGGCAGCATTGTGACCTGGCAGCCAGGTAAGCTGAAATTGAGGTGCTTTGGGTCACAGAGGCAGAGGAGGCTAATGCTCAGTCCAGAGGCTGCTGAGGGAGCCCTGCCCAGGGAGAGGACAAGTCCGCAGCAGCCTCAGCCACCAGACCATCCCATCATCCTCCTGAGGCAAAGGAGTTTTCCTTCAGGAAAGGGAGGGTTCTTAACCCAGGGCCAGGTGGGTAGATTTCTGGGGTTCTGAGAACTGGGGCATTGGGAGTGTGTGAAATGACCTGGGGATTTCTAGCACAGTGGTTGTTTCCTTTGGAGCCCTCTGAGTTTGGTTTGAGGAATTAAGAAGGAGGATTCTGAGATGGGGTGAGTTGGTTGGTGTCTTGGTGTCATGAAGCAGCCTGTCTGCCAGAGGGGCCCGTGACACAGAAAAGGACCAGAACCTGCTCCTTCCTCCGCCCTCCCCCTCCCGGTTAGGGCTTCCTGGCTGAGAGCTAATGTTTCCCCAAGCTCCTGGGCAGCCCCAGGGTCCCCACCCTCTACTTCTTCAAGGGTTGTATTGGAGCAGTGTTGCCAACTGGGGAAGGAGGGCCCTGAGGCAATCTTTCCAACCATTTGCCACCCTCTATCTCCTTTTTTTGAAGGGGTGCTAATTGTCTCTAGGGAAGCCCCGGAAAGGGGATTCCAGGTTTCTAGGTTTCCTCCCTGTCCAGTTCAGGATTGGTTTGATTTTCAGCCTTAAGGTATATTCTTCGTGTCACCACCTAAAGTTTGTCTACATTCTAGGTGTCATTGCCATTGGAGGTGGCCCAGGGAATTGTCTGAGACCTGGTTTGGGGTGACAGAGGCTTAGACCTGGAGGTAACAGAGGAGAGGCCCAGACACATGGGTACTGCTCTGGCTGATGGAAGTGCAGGAGGTGGGTCAGGACCGGTCTGTTAAGTACATGGTATAGGCCTCGTAGCCTGCCCTGCCCTGCCCTGTCCATCTCCCTTGGAGGACCAAGGACCTTCAGGGCCCCTGCTTCACTGCCCACCTTCTGTGCCCTTCCATGTCACAATAGGCTATGACATGGCAAGATTCTAGTGGCCACACTCCCCAGGGGAAGGCATCTCTGATCTGAAGAAGGTGCTGCTTACCATGGCCTTCTGAAAGGAGACATACGATGGCCAGGGGAATGTCCGGGGCCTCTTCCCTTCCAGGTCAGCCTTAGCTCAAGCCAGGATCTAAGAAGCAGGCCGAGAGCAGGGTCCATGTCTGTGCCTCACCAGAAAGTGAGTAGCTTTTGGTTCTCAATGTCCTCTTGCTAGCTGTGGGTGGGGACTGGCTTCCACTGGCCTGGCTTACCTGTCTCTGGAGACTCAAGGCAGTGGTGGGGCCAGCTCAGGTGACATCACAGCCATGGGCAATGGATGGGTGGTCTCTTTGGGGTTTCTTTGCTTGCCTCTTTCTGTGGCCTGGCACTGTTGTGATCATGATCCTCCCCCCACCCCAATCTCTGTGGGCTTCCTAGGGCCTCAGCCTGGTCCAGACTCCACCCCACCCAGCCACCCAACTGTGCCAGGCTAAGGTGGGCTCTCAGGTTTAGATGTTTGAGGTGTCTTGGAAAGTGGGTGGTGACAGCTGAATGATGGTGCAGTGACAGAAAGAGAGAAGGCAGGAGGGGAGAGCCAGCTGTGTGGGTGGGCTCCAAGAGACAAGGGCTGCTGGGTTCAGAATCTGTTTCCTCCTCCTTTCCCCTCTCCCCTTCCCCATGACTCCCCCTCCCTCTCCCTCTCCCCCTCCCCAGCTAGTGATGACGTCTGTCCTCTTTGCTTGTATTCTGCCTGGGACAGAGAATGCCTGGTGTTGCTTCTATCAGTTTGTGTCCATCCATGGCTTGGCATCTGAAACCAATGCCCCAGGGTAAGCAGTTGGGGGGTTTGGGGAGACAGTTTGCTGATGGTTGGGCCAGGGAGACAAAGACCGATGCTCCAAGAGTTGCCTTTTGGGGAGAGGTTAGACTGATTGTTTTGACTACCCCAGAGGGCAGGCCCGGGACATTTGGGTGGAGTTTACAGACTGGCCAGCCTCCAACTACCCTCAGCTTCTCATCAGGGATGTCACACATGGGAGGCAGTGTAGTGTGGCCCTGTGGAGAGAGTTCTTGAATCAGAGGGACCAAGTCTAGGGGGCAGAGTGTACCCTCCTTACACCTACAAGGTTGTGTGACAAGGGGCAAAAAACAGTTCCACTGCTCTCTGCCTCACCTTCCTCCTCTGTCAATTGAGGGCCAAGGAAACATAGACCTGGAACTGGAAGAAGCCAGAGAGCCCCTGGAGTCCAGGCCCTTTGTTTAAAAGAGGGGAAAACTGAAGTTAACATGGGCCAGGGCAGTAGTTGCCACCTATCAGGCTAGTGGTGAGTCCCACAGGAGCCAATGGATGTAAAGCCCTTTGGACTGTCTAGCAAGGTCAGCTCTGGGGAGGTGAAGTCACAGGATGGGATGGGATGGGAAAGCATGGGATGGGATGGGATGAGATAGGAAGGGATGGAATGGGATGGCATGGCATG
The DNA here is from genome assembly GCF_011100635.1 of Trichosurus vulpecula. Lineage (NCBI taxonomy): Eukaryota > Metazoa > Chordata > Mammalia > Diprotodontia > Phalangeridae > Trichosurus > Trichosurus vulpecula. The sequence goes on from NW_023494378.1 coordinate 2,083,540, forward strand.
GCATGGCATGGGATGGGATGGCATGAAATGGGATGGGTGGCTCCATAGAGTGGACAGATAGACTTGGTACACTTGGAAGGACGCCACTCCCCAATCTAAGCCCCATGGTAGTTTTGGCTTCTCACTCGTGCCCTCCCAGTGCCCAGGCTGTCTGCTTGGAGGACTGACACATGGCAACACTGAGAACCAAGGGAAAGAAATGGGTGTGAATGACTTCCAGGTCCCCCATTGAGTGGTCCCTGCTGTTTGTTTGACAGGTGGACTCCAGTGAGGATTCTGATTCAGCTCCCAGAGTGGCCACCTCCAGAAAACCCTTAGCACAAACGGCCTCTGTGACAAGGCCTCCTCCTCCTCAGTATGTACCAGCACCACCGAGCAGGGCTTGGGGGCTCCCTCTCCCCAGAAGCCTTGCTTGAGAGAGAGTAGCTAGGGCCCCTTGGGAAAGGTAGCCACACATGCCCGAACTCCTTAGGTTTCCCATTGCTATTTCCCCACCTTTACAGGCACAGACACAGACACAATCACTCCAATACACACACATTGACACACGCCCGTGCACACACACAGACACACACACACACAGAGGCAGACCTGGCTTCCCCTTGCCTTGCATGCTCTTTCCCTGATGTCTGAAGCCCCATCAGTAGGACAGGGGTCTGTGGGCGTGACCCTGCCTGGCACTGTCTCCACACACCCCCTCTCTTTCCAGTTACCTGAAACCTCCCTGCTCCCTGACAGCTCTCAAAGGGGCCAAAGAATTGTGAACCTAGCTTACAAAGAATTGCTAAAGGTAGGAAGCTGGCTGAGCGGCTCTGGCTGGCTACTTGGCTCTCCCTCCTGCTGAGGTCCAGCCCTGTTAGCCCCTCGATGCTTGGCATGCAGCCCAGAGGAGCATTCCAGGCAACACCTCCACTCCCTGCCCCAAAGAGCTTCAATGGAGGGAGAGCCCCAACCAACCCCCTCATTTCCGGGCTGCCTGAGCTTCCGCTGTTCAGACCAGGGTCCAGCTCCTTTTCTGTGCTTTGACATTGGTCTATAGATGTAGGCAGAAGCTTTGGCTTCCACATCCCCAGGGGCCTTTCCCCAGCTGGAGCCTGGCCAGGGAGCTTTCCCTTAGAACAAAGGGAAGGAAGAGAGAGTTCAGTAAAGCCAACTGCTCCTGCCCAGGATTCCACAGCCCCTGCCCACTTGGGTTCTGTTTCTCCTGGATACAGAAGTTCCAGAGGTGGTTAACCTGTACCTTCAGCGCACACAGGCTTGGTCCCATCTCCCTGCTCTCCTACCCTCTGAGCTCCCGACCATCTTCTTCAGGTCCTGCCTAGCTCCTCATCTCTCACGCTCCACCACTTCCCGCCCCCCATTCCCAGTTTGGGCCCTTCTGTGTCCTGCCACCCACTTCGCTGCTTCCTTCCCCTTGCCTTGGCTCTTTCCTCAGTGCTGGTTTCTGCTTGAAGGGATGGAGAAAGAGGACCTCCCAAGAGCTGCCCAAAGGTGGGCACTGAGAGTGGCGGCAGAAAGGGCAGGCCTGTCTTTTCGGACTCGGGTGTAACATCCACAAGTCAGTCAGTGTCTTGGTCCTCATGGGACCCTGGGGTGGCTGTGCTGTTTTCCAGGACAACATGGAGAAAGTGGCCCTGCTAGCCCAGAAGCTGAACCTTTCTGTGTGGCACTCGACCTCTTGGGAGAGACGGAGAGAGATACATTTGGCCAGCTGGGACAAGCAGACAAAGCTCATCTGGTCCTGGCTCAGACCCTAGGTAAAAAGGGATGAGGCCAGGCCTGGCTGGGCAGGGCAGGGCAGGGCAGGGTGGCCTCCTCCATTCATCCTCCATCCACAGACAACTGCCCCAACTCTGTTCTGCCCCACAGTAGAGAGCAACACAACACAACTGCTGCCCCGTCCAGGGCAGCAGACCAGAGGAGGGCCTGCCCCCTGCCTGCCTAGGCAGCCTGTACTCTGGGCCTCTCTGCCTGCAGCCCAGGGTCCAAAGAGCTTCCTCGGCTGCAGCGGCACCCTGCTCACTGCCATATATGGAGGGTGAAGCCCACTGAAAGCCCTGCCCCCAGCTCTTGTCCCAGAGGAACTCTACACCTCCCCTCCCTGGTCTGTGTGGAATGGATTTAGTAACTCGAGGGGGTGGGCGACTGTGCGGGCATGAGGTTCCTAACCCCTCCTCTTGTAGAACCTCAGCCATCCTTCAAGCTTCAGGCTTCCCTTCTCTGCCCTCCCAGCTTGGAGGTATAGATTGGCTGGGTGGGAGGTGTGCCAGGGCCCCAGCTCAGCCCCTAGCTATGTGAAGAGGCAGGCCATGGCCTTGTGATGCCATTTCCCTCTCTTGAGCAGCCAAGACACAAAAGATTCGTCATGCCCAGATGGGGGTAGGGTCTAGGCAAGATCACAGAGGTGACTGACTACTTAGTTTGAGACTTGGCCCAAGCTCCCTGGCTTCTGGAAGGCTTCCCACCACCCTGTGCTGCCTTGCCACAAAGAATGCACCCTGGGGAGCCATGGGAAGTGGGAGATGGACCCCCACATTTGCCTCTCCCCTCTCCTGACTCCTTACTGGTTCTAAGTTCCCTTGGCAATAGTCAAAGACTGGTTGGAGAATTAACAAGGAAAGCCATGTCCTTATGGGTGAATACTCTGAGGGTTTTGGGAATGTGGCCATATAACTTCAGGCATGGGAGATGGCAAGGGAAGCCAAGGTGGAGCCCCCCTCATGAGTTAGAAGTCCCCCCATCCTGCCTGAGCCCGGCTGCTGCTGCTGTTGCTGCTGCTGCCACTGTGATGGAGATATGTCCCTGGACACTGCCACTGTCCAGGTTCCAGAACCAGGGAGCTATTTCACTCCACAGGGCCCCACCAGCTCTTCCCTTGGCCCCCCACCTTCTGACTGGTGCTGCTGTCTTTCAGGTTCTCTGTGCCTCAGCTGATTGATGCACCTCACTGTGGCATGACGAATCTCTCCATGAAATATCTCCCTGAGGGAACATTGAGTGTGATGGGAGAGTCCTTGTGCTCTCCAGGGGTGGGTCACTCAGAGCAGTTGGCATAATGACCCCTGTCTCAGCAGGGAGCTAGACCAGATGCCAGCTCTGAGATGGACAAAGTCTCCCTTTGGGGAATTCTCTTAAATGCCCAGAATCCTCTTCACCTCAGTTCTCTTCCTGACACCACCAGGCTGACCCCACTGCCCCCTGGCCAGTAGATGCCCAGAGTGGTGGCCTCACCGTCATCTCATTGACTCCCAGGAAGGAAGCTCAGGAGAAGATGCCCACCCAGGACAGAACCCACAGTTCTGCAGCCTGTCTCGGCACCCCTCTGTGCTCTCCTGACCATGGCAGGAGCTTCCCAGCCTCAGCCCCAGACCCAGTGTGAGCCTCTCTGGGCATAGAGCCCCCGCCCCATAATCCTAATCACCACTGATGATAACAAGAAGAAGCAGCAGCTGCGGATAGTAGCCTCCTGGCCAGCCATCCTCTAACTCTTCCAGATTCCCAAAGCACTTTTGTGCATGTGCTATCCCGTTTGAGCCTCCCAGCATCCCTTGGGGGCTCGTATTCTTGGCATCTCCATTGTGCAAAGGAGGAGTGAGGCTTAGACAGGTCAAGTGACCAGCCCAGGGTCACACAGCTGGTCAGCATCTAAGGCAATATTTGAATTTGGCTCTTTCTGACTGCCAGACCTGGCCCTCTCCCCAGGATGCCATCTAATCCTCTGGTGGCTGGCTCCCTCCTGGTGCCAGGGGGATCACGGGGAATCTCAGAGTCCAGAAAGGAGCCTCAAGAAGCAGCTCAGTTCACCTGGACTGGACAGGATCTCCCCATCTTTCCCACTCTTCCCTCTGCCCCCTAAACCCAGCCCTAACAACACACCGAAGAAATGGCCTGGATCCAGCCTTGGCTCGAAGACAGAGTTCTGAGTGCAAAACACACTGGGTCCCCAAGGGAGCCCTTGGTCCTTTGGGGCAGCTCTCGGTGCTGGGCAAATGGTCCCGGCATGAAGGGTTTACTAGCTGGGTGAATTTGGATGAAACCCTTCACCGGTCTGGACCTCTAGGTGCCCTGTGAAATGCTTCCAGAGATCTCCAGTCCACTGTCTGAGACCCAAACTGTACCCTTGGCCCCTCTGCAGCGTCTAGTCCCCAGGCCTGGCTCTCTCACCTAGCTGTCTTCAGCCCAAACAAGTCTCCTGTCTCCTTCCCAGGCCAGCCTTCCTGATACTGCAGGACCCCACTCTGGTCTCCAGCCTCAGCCCTTTCTTCCTCAGGTGACTTGCCTTAGCCCATAGCCCATCATGGTCTCCAGTCCTCTGCCTGCCTTGGCCACAGTCTTCTGGGTGGCCCTCCAACTCCCTCCCCTCTAGTGACATAAGCTCCCGGCTCATCCACACTCTAGTGGTCCAGGCTTTCCTATGTAACACACAGAGGAGCACAGACCAAGATATACCCAGGAATTTCCAAAGGCACCGCTCAGGGCATCAGGAAAGGCCTGGCAGAGGAGGCAGGAGCTGGGCTACACAGGCAACTCAGAATTCTAGATTCAGAGTTCCTCAATGGTTAGAGCTCCCCAAACAGATCCCAGTGGTTTGGATTTGGCCTGCCCAGAACACACACTTTCCTCCCCTGCCCCTCCTGGAGGTTCTCCACCCCTCTTCACACAGCCTGGAAGAGCAGGCTTTGGCACTGCCTGTCATGCCCCCTTCACACTGGTGACTCACTCCCAGGGAGCCCAAAGACCCTTACCCAGCCTCCTCATCTTAAAGGAACTGGTGTCCACCTGTGCTGCCCTGAGCCTGTCCCTGAGAGGTCTCTGGCCCTGGGGTTTCATCTGACATTCTAGCCCATGCAGAGCTTCATGGGTAAGGATTCTTTCATCCAGTATTTCCTCCAGAACACTTACTGTGTTCCTCCTAACTTCCTGTCATCTGTCCATCTGCGTCTAGGTGGCCGTGTGGTCTGTCTCTCTCCTTCCCCCAACCTCCCTCTCTCCCCTCTGTTTCTATATCAGTAACTGTTTAAGAATCTACTAGGTGTCAGGTCCTATGCACTCGCTCCCCCTACTTATTTCCTCTCTGTCTCTCGGCCCTTTCCCCCTCCCCCTCTGCCACCTACGGGCCCCTCCCTCTCCCCTTCCTCTCCCCTCCCTCTCCTGCTCTCTTCCCCCTTTCTCTCCCTTCCTCTCTTCCTGTCTGTGTCTGCGTCCTTTCCCTCTGTCTCTGTCTCTGTCTCTCTCCCCCTTCTCTCACTCTCTTGCTTCTGCCTATGGGCCCCTCACTCCTACACCCCAGGTCCCTTCCTCCCTGCTCCCTTCTCCCCCTTTCTGTCCCTGTCTCTGTCCGTCTGGGCATCTTTCTGTCTCTGTCTACCCATCTCTGTCTCTTCTCTCTGTCTCTCATATCTCTGTCCTTTTCTCACTCTGTCTCCCTCTTCTCTCCTTGTTGTGGCCTCCCAGGAGCACCTGCCCCCAGGCCCCTCCCTCCCTCTGCCCCCTCTCTGATCTCTTTTCCCTGCAGGGTCACAAAACCCTGCCTGAAGGGAATGGTTAGTTTTCACTCCAGAGCCCTCCCCTAGCTCAACCCTCACCCACGGCCTCTCGTGAAATTTGCCCATCTGGGCACATTAGGTACAGCTCCTCTGCTCATTCTTTCCTCCTCACTGCCTCCTTGGCCAGTCAAATCTCTTTCTGGCCTGCCTGTTTCTTGGGATGCCCCCCTCACATCACTCAGTCACTCAGCTAACTGCTATCCGCCTTCCCTCTCCGAAATGTTGGAAAAACTAGCACCTTGACAGGTCTTCTCCTCCCCTTAACAACTAAACTATTTCAGCCTGATCCACCAAAAACCTTCCGATTTCCCAGCAGACACCCCTTTCACAGACAATATTGTCCCCAACTGCTCCTACGCTGTACACAGTGCAAGCTGAATTACCGCTCCAGTGGCAGCCTCTTCCTCTGGGAGCTCCCTGTTTTCCCCCTCTCGCCTTTCTGTTGGTTTCTGCCTAGCTTGTGTGACTGTGCACAGGGGTGCACGGGGGTGAATGCGAGTTTCTGTTCTCCTCCAATTTCATATGTGATCCTTTGGGTCTATTGCACTGTCATTGCTGGCTGCCAATGGCCCTGCTTTCCACATCCTCCCTCTGATGTTTCTGTTGCACCTCTTCCTCTTCTCTCTAGGCCATGTGTCCACTCCTGGTGACATGCCCAGCCCCAGCCCCGAGCCAACCCACCTGAGGGAACAATGTCTCCTCTTGCCTTCCCCACTCTCTCTTCTTAACAGTAGCTCCCCACGCTCCCATGGGGCTGCAGTAGGTCCAGTATCTGGAGAGAAGGAGGCCCCATAGTCCTGCTGGCCTCAGCCCCAGGCAAGCTCACTTTGGCTAGGAAGGCCATTACCCAGCTCACAGTGTCTCTAAGTTCAGAGCAGGCAGTGTGATCAGCACAGTAAGGGCTGGCCAGGCCTGCCCTCCCATGCTAGGAAGAGGCATTGATCTTTCCTTCAGTCTATGACATGAGAGCCACTGAAGGAAGCTGGCTTGCTTGTTTTCCTTCTCTTTTCTTGATTCTTTCTCTTCTCGCCTCAGTCATCTCTGGAAAGCTCCTTGGCTCAGAGATGTGGAGGTCTCACCTTCATGCATTCTACAGCATTGATTGAAGGCTCTACTGCGGACCCTGTCAATTTGATATTCAGAGCTCCTATCTTGTGAATAAATGCCTGATGACTGACTGGGGGCGGGGGAAAGAAAGCATGCCCTCTGAGGAGTAATTGAAAGGACTGGGGTGATTCACCCTAGAGGACCAGAGACTTGTGGGGCAGGAGAGAGGGCTCTGGAGAGCTGTCTAAAGATCCCTGAAGGGCTGTCCCAGGAAATGGGGATGAGGCATGTTGTGGGTAGCCCCAGGGTGAGGGGCCAACACCCACAGGTGAAGGTTACCCACAGGGAAGCAGATTTCAGAGTCCTGTCACAACCAGAGTGGGCCAACTGCAGCTCCCAGCAGCCCTGAGCTGACTTCTGAGGCAGTCAGGTCCCCACCACTGGAAGCTGCTTGTCCAGGCTCCTGTGGACAAGTGAAGATGCTGCTCAGCCTAGAAGCTCTCCAAGGTCCCTCTCCTCCTAGGAGCCTGTCAGGTGTGGTGGAATGAGCCTTGGGCTGGTGTGGCTGGGGCACACAGCTCTGCTGGTTGGTCTAGAGATGTGCGTGCATGAGTGCTCCCGTGGTCCTGTGGGCATGTTGGGAGCCCTGGGCCTTCACAAGAGGGCCAAGTGAAAAACGGAACCAGGCTAAGATGCCCTCACTCAGCAGGCCTGCTGATTTTGGGTCCACATCCCTTGTTGGAGAATGATAGAATCTCTCAAAATGATGCCATGCAGTAGTGCAAGGGGGATCCATCTTTTCTTCCTATTTACCATCTCTTCCCAGCCCCACCTTCCATGGATTGGGTCTTTTACTTCAGGTGCCACATCCTCCCTGAGGCTTTCCTTGATCTTCCACATTATTAGCACTTTTTCTACCCCCAGAAATCTGCACATCATGTTTTCCTGCTTGTGCCCAGCTTGGGATCAGGAACCACATGGCTCAGGAGGCACTTAACAGGCCTGTGCTTTGAGGCCAGTTGAGAATTCTAGATTCAGAGTCAGGGAAGGAGAGCATTCTGGGGACTGGGGCTGGGAAGGGAGACCCTGGAGAGTGAGCGGCACTGAGGAGAACCTACCATATGCTTGCCCTTCCTTTTGGGCCAACGATTCCTTCTTCAGGAGAAGTTCAAAACTTGGTCAAAGGTAACCAGGACCAGCTCCAGCTTGGCCTTCTGGAGTTGACACCTTTGTGAAATGGGAACTCTTCTCTTCAGGCTTCCCTCACCCCACTCCCAATGAGGTTCTTTAGAAACCTTCCTCCCTCCCCTTCTTTTTCCCTCTCCTTCCCTTTCTTTTACTTTCCTTCCCTCTCCTTCCCTTTCCTCTCTTCTTTCTTCTTTCTTTTCTCCTTTCTTCTGTTCCTTTTTACCTCATTTTTATTCTATTTCATTTTCAGTTCTAGATTCTTTCCTGCTCCCCCACCCATTGAGAAGGAAAGGAAAAAACAGCCCCTCACAAACACCAATCATGCTAAACAAATTCCTGTATTAGTCCTGCCCAACTGGAAAGAAAAGACACAAAAAGAAAATCTGCTTTAGTCGTCCCCAGGCCTGGCTCTCTCACCCGGCTGTCTTCAGCCCAAACAAGTCTCCTGTCTCCTTCCCAGGCCAGCCTTCCTGATACTGCAGGACCCCACTCTGGTCTCCAGCCTCAGCCCTTTCTTCCTCAGGTGGCTTGCCTTAGCCCATAGCCCATCATGGTCTCCAGTCCTCTGCCTGCCTTGGCCACAGTCTTCTGGGTGGCCCTCCAACTCCCTCCCCTCTAGTGACATAAGCTCCCGGCTCATCCACACTCTAGTGGTCCAGGCTTTCCTATGTAACACACAGAGGAGCACAGACCAAGATATACCCAGGGATTTCCAAAGGCACCGCTCAGGGCATCAGGAAAGGCCTGGCAGAGGAGGCAGGAGCTGGGCTACACAGGCAACTCAGAATTCTAGATTCAGAGTTCCTCAATGGTTAGAGCTCCCCAAACAGATCCCAGTGGTTTGGATTTGGCCTGCCCAGAACACACTCTTTCCTCCCCTGCCCCTCCTGGAGGTTCTCCACCCCTCTTCACACAGCCTGGAAGAGCAGGCTTTGGCACTGCCTGTCATGCCCCCTTCACACTGGTGACTCACTCCCAGGGAGCCCAAAGACCCTTACCCAGCCTCCTCATCTTAAAGGAACTGGTGTCCACCTGTGCTGCCCTGAGCCTGTCCCTGAGAGGTCTCTGGCCCTGGGGTTTCATCTGACATTCTAGCCCATGCAGAGCTTCATGGGTAAGGATTCTTTCATCCAGTATTTCCTCCAGAACACTTACTGTGTTCCTCCTAACTTCCTGTCATCTGTCCATCTGCGTCTAGGTGGCCGTGTGGTCTGTCTCTCTCCTTCCCCCAACCTCCCTCTCTCCCCTCTGTTTCTATATCAGTAACTGTTTAAGAATCTACTAGGTGTCAGGTCCTATGCACTCGCTCCCCCTACTTATTTCCTCTCTGTCTCTCGGCCCTTTCCCCCTCCCCCTCTGCCACCTACGGGCCCCTCCCTCTCCCCTTCCTCTCCCCTCCCTCTCCTGCTCTCTTCCCCCTTTCTCTCCCTTCCTCTCTTCCTGTCTGTGTCTGCGTCCTTTCCCTCTGTCTCTGTCTCTGTCTCTCTCCCCTTCTCTCACTCTCTGACTTCTGTTATGGGCAGAAGTGAGAGTCTTTGAGTCTATGAGTCTTTGGTCTTCTTCGACAGCTTCCTCCCAGGCCCTGCACCCTGCTTCTCCCCCTGCCACCTTCACTTCCATTCCTACCTGCTCCCAGGCTCTGCTCCCTGAGCCCCTGAGAGCCACCCACACTAGGCTGCAGGGACAGAACCCCCTGGGCTACAAAAATAGGGCATTGGGCTGCTCCAAGGGCTAGTTTTGGCTGGGAAATCCTTGGCCCCTGCTCCAGACTCACTGTCTCTAGCTTTCTCTGTCACCAAGCACTCCTTTCTTTTTGGCTCCCACCACACTCCAGCAGGGCAGGGGGCAGGGGGGAGAGTCCCTGCCTGCCCAGGACCAGAGGAAGCACCGACGAAGCAAGTTTGGGGCCTGGGAGTCTCTGGGGTGGCCAACACTTGGCCCAGGTTTCACTGCAGGCCCAGAGGGGCCATCTTAGCTGACTGTGTCAGAGAGGGAGACTCCCATGAGAGGAGTCAAGATCTGGCTACAGCCAGCAGCAATAAACTGGTTTTCCAGGGAAACTTTTCAGGCCAGAACTTGCCTGGTGCTTGCCCATTTCATTCACGGCTAGGGCCCTCCTATGCATGACCAGGCCTCTCCTGCTTCCACATGCTGGTCTCCTGCCCCAATCTCCCATGCAAGTCCCACATCAATGATGCCAACTATCACCTACCTGTGGAACTTTTCACCTTGACTATTCAACCATCAGCTCCAACTCCACCTGCCCTATGGAACCTGCTCTATGCTTGGCCTTCTTCACCACCTCGGATCATCAGTAACTCTTGCTGCCCCTCACCCTCACCCTGATCCGGTGCCAGGCTTGGCAGGCCCACTTCCCCAATGTCTCCTCCCTCCATCTCCTTTTCTGTACTCAGGAAGCTGGACAGGAGAGGGGAGAATCAGCTCAGCCCCTTTCTGCCTCCTGCCTGACTATTGAAAGGGCCTCCTAACTGCCCCCCTTACCTCCAATCTGTCCCAGGGCCTCAGAGGGGCCTCTCAGAGACTGAGACCTCGAATGGACCTTGGAGGGCAGCTGCTCTGACAGCCTCAGGTTCCAGATGAGGAAACATAGGCCCAGAGAGGGAAAGGCAATTGCCGGGGAGCGAGAGGCCTAGGCAGGACTGGAAGCCAGAGCCTCTGAATCCCTGGCCAGTGTGCCCTCCCCAGCATCATATTGGGATGAGTGTTTAGGCTGAGAAGACAAGGCAAAGGCACCTGGGTCCAGGTGGAGAGTAACAGCTGGGGAAACCATGCCATCAGGGGGCAGGAAAGCAGCCCTCATGGCAGGAGACTCTGGCCCCAATGTCTCCCATCCCCCAGCTCTCTGGAATAGGCCTTCAGCTGCATCAGCCCCTTGGCATGAGGCAGGGGAGCAGAGGGACACCTGGGCTGGGGGAGGGAGTATGGGTTACCATTGTACTCTCCTCTCTGTTCCCTAACATGACCAGATGTGAGCTGGGCAGGCTGCTCAGACTTGAGTGGCTTTCCTCAGGATCAAACCTTATTCATGCAAGTCCCCTTGGATCTGCTTCAAACAGGACATTGGATCCACTGAGATAGCTTGCTATGTCTGCTCAAGAATACTGAAAATTCTCCTTCCCTGCTTTGCCACTGCCCCAAGGATAAAGGCTCTGTTAGCTAACTATCAAGTTCCCATGCTTGCTGAAGGTGGCCTGAGATAACCAAGGCTGGCACACGGTCAGGAAGGCCATTTTCTCCATGACTGGGATGGAGAAGCATCCTGGCTTAGGCTGGTTTCAAGACCTTTGTCCCCCAGCAAATACTCTGATAACCCAAGGTACCCAAAGTGTGTTTCAGAAGCCATGCACCCAACAGACCTGGAAGTGAGCCACTCTGAATGCAGCTCAGCCCATCCTTGGAAAGTCTAACAGACAAGCCATACCTGAGCCTGAATGGGAAGGCTCCCCAGCTTGGTAGGAACTGCCCGCTCTGGTGCGCTCCTGGCATAGCTTTGGGGGACCCAGGGCCACCTCCAGCACTGAGATGAGGCACCACAGAGGACTTTAGCAGAGACTGCCAGAAGGATGCCATCACTTGACCTAGCAATTCAGGGTCCCGGCATGTACCTCTTATTCAAGCTTTATTGGAAAGAAAGGACAAACCAGTCTGTCTGTGCAGAAGTTTCTAGTAGCAGTGTTTGTGGTTTGAAAAGCTGCAAATGCAGTCCTCCCACAGATGAGGACCCACCTGGGACATCTCAGTGAACCACAATGCTAGGAGAGAGTGAAGGAGAGTGGGAAGGCCTGGAAGGAAATCTGGGAAGATAGAAAAGGAAGAAGGGGCCAAGCAGAAAGCCAAGGCTTGTGAGTGTGCCCAAGAGTCCCCACTGGGAGGATGGGGCCTGGGGTGTGGGGTGGGGTGGGATTGCCAACAGACAGGGATGATGGATGGTGTCCACAGAAGATGGGTGGGGGCAGAGCTGTCTGAAGGTGAAGAGGTGACTACATGAGGGCAACATTGTGACCTGGCTGCCAGGCAGGCTGAAATTGAGGTGCTTTGGGGGCATAGAGGCAGAGGAGGCTAATGCTCAGCCCAGAGGCTGCTGAGGGAGCCCTGCCCAGGTAGAGGACAGGCAGCAGACTCAGCCACCAGAACATCCCAACATCCTCCAGAGGCAGAGGAGTTTCCCTTCAGGTAAAGAAGGGTTCTTAACCCAGGGCCAGGTGGGTAGATTTCTGAGGGTCTGGGAACTGGGACATTGGGAGTGTGTGAAATGACATGGGGATTTCTATCACAGTGGTTGCTTCCTTTGGAGCCCTCTGAGTTTGGCTTGAGGCATTGAGAAGGAGCATTCTGAGATGGGGTGAGGTTATTGGTGTCTTGGTGTCATGAAGCAGCCTGTCTGGCAGAGGGGCCTGTGACACAGAAAAGGTCCAGAACCTTCTCCCCACTCCTACCTCCCCCTCCCCGTTAGGGCTTCCTGGCAGAGGGCTAATGTTTCCCCAAGCTCCTGGGCAGCCCCAGGGTCCCCACCCTCTACTTCTTCAACGGTTGTGTGGAGCAGTGTTGCCAATTGGGGAAGGAGGGCCCTGAGGCAATCTTTCCCACCATTTGCTACACTCTGCCTCCTTTTTTTTTGAGGGGGTGTTAATAGTCTCTAAGGAAGCCCCTGAAGGGGGATTCCAGGTTTCTAGGTTTCCTCCCTGTCCAGTTCAGGATTGGTTTGGTTTTCAGCCTTAAAGTATATTCTACATGTCTCCACCTAAATTTTGCCTCCATTCTAGGTGGCATTGCCACCGGAGGTGGCCCAGGGAATTGTCTGAGACCTGGTTTGGGGTGACAGAGGTTTAGACCTGGAGGCAGCAGAGGAGAGGCCCAGAGAGGTGGGTACTGCTCTGGTTGATGGAAGTGGGGGAGGTGGGGGAGGTAGGTCTGGACAAGTCTATTAAGTACATGGGACAGGCCTCCTAGCCTGCCCTGTCCTGCCCTGTCCATCTCCCTTGGAGGACCAAGGACCTTCAGGGCCCCTGCTTTACTGCCCACCTTCTGTCCATCCATGTCACAATAGGCTATGACATGGCAAGATTCTAGTGGCCACAATCCCCAGGGGAAGGCATCTCTGTCTGAAGAAGGTGCTGCTCACTGGCCTGCTGAAAGGAGACATACATGGCCGGGGAATGACCGGGGCCTCTTCCCTTCCAGGTCAGCCTTAGCTCAAGCCAGGATCTAAGAAGCAGGCCGAGGGCAGGGTCCATGTCTGTGCCTCACCAGAAAGTGAGTAGCTTTTGGTTCTCATTGTCCTCTTGCTAGCTGTAGGTGGGGACTGGCTTCCAATGGCCTGGCTCACCTGTCTCTGGAGACTCAAGGCAGTGGTGGGGCCAGCTCAGGTGACATCACAGCCATGGGCAATGGATGGGTGATCTCTTTGGTGTTGCTTTACCTGCCTCTTTCTGTGGCCCGGCACTATTGTGATCATGATCCTCCCCCCACCCCAATCTCTGTGGGCTTCCTAGGGCCTCAGCCTGGTCCAGACTCCACCCCACCCAGCCACCCAACTGTTCTAGGCTAAGGTGGGCTCTCAGGTTTAGATGTTTGAGGTCTCTTGGAACGTGGGTGGTGACAGCTGAATGATGGGGCAGTGACAGAAAGAGAGAAGGCAGGAGGGGAGAGCCAGCTGTGTGGGTGGGCTCCAAGAGACAAGGGCTGCTGGGGTCAGAATCTGTCTCCCCCTCCCTCTTCCTCTCCCTCTCCCCCTCCCCAACTGGAGATGATGAATGCCCCAGCTGTCTGTCCTCTTTGCTTTCTTGTATTCTGCCTGGGACAGAGAATGCCAGCTGTTGCTTCTATCAGTTTGTGTCCATCCATGGCTTGGCATCCAGGAACCAATCCCTCAGGGTAAGCAGGTGGGGGATTTGGGGAGAGGGTTGGCTGGAGGTCGGGGCAGGGAGACAAAGACCGATGCTCCAAGAGTTGCCCTGTGGGGAGAGGTTAGACTGATTGTGTCCCAGAGGGCAGGCCCGGGACATTTGTGTGGAGTTTACAGACTGGCCAGCCTCCAGCCACCCTCAGCCCCTCATCAGTGATCTCACACATGGGAGGCAATGTAGTGTGGACCCCTGGAGAGAGTTCTTGAATCAGAGGGACCAAGTCTAGGGGGAAGAGTGTGCCCTCCTTACACCTACAAGGCCATGTGACAAGGGGCAAAAAACTTCTCTCTTCTTCGATTTCCTCCTCTGTCAATTGGGGGCCAAGGGAACATATACTTAGAACTGGAAGAGGCCAGAGAGCCCTTGGAGTCCAGGCCCTTTGTTTGACAGAGGGGGAAACTGAGGGTAACATGGGCCAGGGCCTGTCAGCTGTGGATCTATGGCCACTTACATCTAGCCTATCCCGACAATCTACCTGTCAAGCTACCTGTCAGGTGAGTCCCACAGGAACCAATGGATGTAAAGCCCTTTGGACTGTCTAGCAAGGTCAGCTCTGGGCAGGTGAAGTCACAGGATGGGATGGGATGGGAAAGCATGGGATGGGATGGGATGAGATAGGAAGGGATGGAATGGCATGGCATGGCATGGCATGGGATGGCATGGGATTGGATGGGATGGGATGGAATGGGATAGAATGCCATGGAATGGGATGGTTGGCTCCATGGAGTGGAGAGGTACCCTTGGAGGGGAGCCACTCCCCAATCTAAGCCCCCGGGTAGTTTTGGCTTCTCACTCGTGCCCTCCCAGTGCCCAGGCTGTCTGCTTGGAGGACTGACACATGGCAACACTGAGAACCAAGGGAAAGAAATGGTTGTGAATGACTTCCAGGTCCCCCATTGAGTGGTCCCTGCTGTTTGTTTGACAGGTGGACTCCAGTGAGGATTCTGATTCAGCTCCCAGAGTGGCCACCTCCAGAAAACCCTTAGCACAAACGGCCTCTGTGACAAGGCCTCCTCCTCCTCAGTATGTACCAGCACCACCGAGCAGGGCTTGGGGGCTCCCTCTCCCCAGAAGCCTTGCTTGAGAGAGAGTAGCTAGGGCCCCTTGGGAAAGGTAGCCACACATGCCCGAACTCCTTAGGTTTCCCATTGCTATTTCCCCACCTTTACAGGCACAGACACAGACACAATCACTCCAATACACACACATTGACACACGCCAGTGCACACACACAGACACACAGACACACAGACACACACACACACACACAGAGGCAGACCTGGCTTCCCCTTGCCTTGCATGCTCTTTCCCTGATGTCTGAAGCCCCATCAGTAGGACAGGGGTCTGTGGGCATGACCCTGCCTGGCACTGTCTCCACACACCCCCTCTCTTTCCAGTTACCTGAAACCTCCCTGCTCCCTGACAGCTCTCAAAGGGGCCAAAGGCTCCAAAGTCCAAAGAATTGTGAATGCAACTTACAAGGAAATGCTAAAGCTAGGAAGCTGGCCGAGCAGCTCTGACTGGCTACTTGGCTCTCCTTCCTGCTGAGATCCAGCCCTGTTAGCCTGCAGCCAGGCTCTCCCTGTCTCCCCAGGGAGGTGTCCCTGATGGGCAGGGCAGGGGTGCCAGCAGCCAGTCACTCCTAGGCTGGCCTTAGAAAGCTGGGGGCTCTGGACTGACTGCCAGGGTTCCCTTCCTGTTTTACAGAGGAGGGGACTGAGACCCAGAGAGAACAAGGACCAATTCGCTCCAGGCCACCCACACAGCTTGGAAGTAGGGAGCCCTGCCCAACTGACCCAAGTTTTCTGATGCCAAGTCCAGTGGGGGGTTCTCCACTACACCATGGTGGCTCTCAGGGCCACTATAACCCATTATAGATGATCCTCCATCTCTTCTTCTTCCCCCCACTAGTGCCGTTTCCTCTGCCCTCTGAACTGCCCAGTCAGGATCGACCCTGAGCTGCAGCTTCTTTACTGGTGGGTCACCTAGGGCAAGTCTCTCCCTCCCCTAGATGGCCTTCAATAAAATGGGGCTGCTATCCTGATAACAGGGAGCCAGGCGGTACCCTCCGAGGGTGGCTGTGGCTTCTCAAAGGTGCTAAGGACCAGTTGTCAGTGTGAGCTGCCTGCTCTGAGTGCTGTCTGACTGGCTGGAGGCTGGCTTGTTGAAAGACCAGCCTATTGACACTGTGGCCCTGCCTTGATGGTAGGGAGATGAGCCTCCTGAGCTGACTGTCCTCTGGGCAGTAGCCCCTGGATGCTTGGCATGCAGCCCCGGGGAGCCTTCCAGGCAGCACTTCCACTCCCTGCCCCAAAGGGCTCCAGAGGAGGGAGAGCCCCAACCAACCCCCTCATTTCTGGGCTGCCTGAGCTTCCCCTGTACAGGCCAGGGTTCAGCTCCTTTTCTGTGCTTTGACATTGGTCTATAGATTTGGACAGCAGCTTTGGCTTTCACATCCCCAGGGGCCTTTCCCCAGCTGGAGCCTGGCCAGGGAGCTTTCCCTTAGAACAAAGGGAAGGAAGAGAGAATTCAGCAAAGCCAACTGATCCTGCCCAGGATTCCACAGCCCCTGCCCACTTGAGTTCTGTTTCTCCTGGATACAGGAGTTCTGGAGGCGGTTTCCCTGTACTTTCAGTACACACAGGCTTGGTCCTGTCTCCCTGCTCTCCTACCCTGTGAGCTCCCTACCACCTTCTTCAGGTCCTGCCTAGCTCCTCCTCTCTCAGGCTCCACCACTGCCCTCCCCACGACTCCCAGGTTGGGTCCTTCTGTGTCCTGCCACCCACTTGGCTGCTTCCCTCCCCTTGCCTTGGTTCATTCCTCAGTGCTGGCTTCTGCTTGAAGGGATGGAGAAAGAGGACCTCCCAAGGGCTGCCCAAAGGTGGCATTGAGAGTGGCAGCAGAAAGGGCAGGCTTGTCTTTTGGAACTCGGGGGAAACATCCACAAGCCAGCCAGTGTCTTGGTCCTCATGGGGCCCTGGGATAGCTGTGCTGTTTTCCAGGTTAACATGGTGAAAGTGGCCCTGCTAGACCGGAAGCTGAACCTTTCTGTGTGGCACTCGACCTCCTGGGAGAGATGGTGAGAGATACATTGGCCAGCTGGAACAACAAGAGAAAGCTCCTCTGGTCCTGGCTCAGACCCTGGGTGAAACGGGGCCAGGCCTGCCTGGGCAGGGCAGGGCAGGGAAGGGTGGCCTCCTCCATTCATCCTCCATCCATAGACAACTGCCCCAACTGTGTTCTGCCCCTAAGTAGAGAGCAGCACTCCACAAGTGCTGCCCCACCCAGGGCAGCAGACCAGAGGAGAGCCTACCCCCTGCCTGCCTAGACAGCCTGCACTCTGGGCCTCTCTGCCTGCAGCCCAGGGTACCACGAGCTTCCTCAGCTGCAGCGGCACCCTGCTCACCCCCATATGTGGAGGGTGAAGCCCACTGAAAGCCCTTGTCCCAGGGGAACTCTACACCTCCCCTCCCTGGTCTGTGTGGAATGGATTTAGTAACTGGAGGGGGTGGGGGACTGTGTGGGCATGAGGTTCCCAACCCCTCCTCTTGTAGAACCTCAGCCATCCTTCAAGCTTCAGGCTTCCTTTCTCTGCCCTCCCAGCTTGGAGGTATAGATTGGCTGGGTGGGAGGTGTGCCAGGGCCCCAGCTCAGCCCCTAGCTGTGTTAGGAGGCAGGCCATGGCCTTGTGATGCCATTTCCCTCTCTTGAGACAGAGGATTCGTCATGCCCAGATGTGGGTAGGGTCTAGGCAAGATCACAGAGGTGACTGACTACTTAGTTTGAGACTTGGCCCAAGCTCCCCGGCTGCTGGAGGGCTTCCCACTGCCCTGTGCTGCCTTGCCACAAAGAATGCACCTTGGGGAGCCATGGGAAGTGGGAGATGACCCCCCACATTTCCCTCTCCCCTCTCCTGACTCCTTACTGGTTCTAAGTTCCCTTGGTAATAGCCAAGGACTGGTTGGAGAATTAATAAGCAAAGCCCTGTCCTCATGGGCGAACCATCTGAGGGCTTTGGAAATGTGGCCATATAACTTCAGGCATGAGAGATGGCAAGGGAAGCCAAGGTGGAGCCCCTCCCATCGGCTGGAAGTCCCCTCATCCTGCCTGAGCCCTGCTCCTGTGCTTTTGCTGCTGCTGCCACTGTGATGGAGATATGTCCCTGGACACTGCCACCGTCCAAGTTCCAGAACCAGGGAGCTACTTCACTCCACAGGGCCCCACCAGCTCTTCCCTTGGCCCCCCACCTTCTGACTCGTGCTGCTGTCTATGTAGGCTATGGGTGGCACCTAGTGGGTCTGAGTGATGCACATGCATCAAGAAGAGTTGACCATTTTGTAGACTCCACCTTGGTTTGCCAGGAGGTAGGCCAAGGCTGTTCAGCTCTGAAGGACCATGGATCCTATAATTTCTTAGTTCTCAGCCAACGATTCTAAGCAGTGGTACACTGGTTGATTTGTGTGGCCAGTTCTTAGGCCATCCTAGTTGGTCCTTGCACAGAGTCTGGACAGAGTCCTAGAGGGCACCAATGGCTATGGTTCCTCATACAGCACCTTCTAGGAGAAGGTTGGTCATGATGGCCAGGACAGCATTGTCTTCCTTTGAGAAGAAGCCAAGCAGTGCTTGCATGGCCACTCTGTGGCAGGTGATGTTATAAAGGAGAAGTGGAGGAAGGGGTGTGTGTATACATGGTGCCAGCTAGTCTCCTTTTCTTGGCCTTCCTTCCCCATCCTCCAGTCAGTAGAGGTAAGCATGTCTGGCTTGCCCAGATGATGGTGGGTCTTTCAGTTGCACTAGCCAAGATGGTGATTACCAGGCAGTCTGAGTCGACTGGCTCAGCAGCAGCAGTGGCTTTCCTCATACTTGAGAGCCATCCAGACATAGTGGGCAGTGTGTATAACATTGCCTGGAGATGGTATAGGAGCACAACTAATGTCTAGGTGGTAGGGAAAGGGCCTTTCTTATGGCATGCCAAGTTTGTATGGGTCCTGCCACAGGGAGAACAACTACTCCCTATGCTCTTTACCTTGGCAGAGCCTTGGGAGCCAGGCCAGCAACTAGGTAAAGTTGATGACTTTGTGAAGTTTCTTGGCCAAGGAGATGTGGAGATTGCTGAGATAGGGTTCGTTGTGGCACCAATCACTAGTGATACCAATTGGAAGTAGAACTTGGAACCTTAGCTCAGCACCCAGCAGAGTCTTAGGCCCTGACCACCACTGGCTTTATTCAGGCTTCTTTCCCCTCATCTAGCTGTCCATGGTGATGCCAAAGATGAGTGCTGGCACACTGGTAAGGCAGTCCAGAGGTGGTGGCAGCTTTGTAAGAGTCAGGGGGGCCACAGCAAGGTACAAAGTTTTAATATGGGTGCAAAGAAGTTGGGGAGGCACTTGGCAGTTGGGAGCTGCCGCTTGTTTTCCCAGTGGGTTACTACCTTTCACAACAAGTGTTGAAATGCATTGAAGATGATCTTTAGGTCCATGACGATTGTTGGTTGCAGCAAGGTGCTTTCCACGGGCTGGGCAGGGGTATGACTTGCCAATATTGTACTTGGGAGGCAGTCCCTTGGCCATGGTACAGTTGGATGGCAGGTGCATAGGTGCAGAATTCTCACTAATTTCTACCTGGAGGTATATATGGGAGGCATGCCACAGGCATCTGGAGGGGGAGAGACGTTGTGGGTGTCACAGTCCCACTGATGGTGCTCACACCACTGGGGGCACCAGCCCCGATGATTCTAATAGGCGCAGTCTCAAGTGATTTTCACAGCCACCTGAGTGGCAATTGGGGAGCTTCCCCTGATGTAGAGGTGGTTTCTGGGATGATGATTTCTGGGCCCCAGGAGGGTTCTAACATCACTAGTTGATAGATGGTAGCGTACCAGATTCTAGCCTGACTTCCTCAGACCATGTCAGGAAAAACCCTCCTGAGTGGTGTGAGATCCAGTTGAACTAGTCCTCCTACCTCTGGGGTTTGGAGGGGCTTGCTGAAGTTTAATTTCAAGCATGGAGGAGGCCATCCAATTCTTCCTCCAAGAGGCAGTCCTTTGTTCCTGTGAGTCGCAAGGCCTGGGAGATGGAATGATTGGGCCCACTGTGGGTCCCAAGGGGCAGGGATTTTCTGAAGCCACTGCATGGCATAAGACTTTGGGAATGGTCTGCTGTCCAGGAGGAAGGGGCAGGTGCATGGTACATAGATGTCCCTGAAGGTTGTCCATGGTGGTGATATTGGGGTTGCCCCAGAGGCACAAGACCAGACTCCAATTGTTTTGTGCTCCAGGGTCAAATCCATAGCAGGGGCTTAGATTCCTTGCCGTGTGGCTTCAATGTGATGACATGAAGATATCAGTGGCTAGGCAGGCATTTTTCTGGTGAGAGTCAGTCAAGGAGTAGGGCCAACACCCTCTTTTTTAACTGGATTGCAATCAACTATTGTTCAGGTGCCTGCTTTCTTTACCAGTTCTTGGCAACATTCTTGTTACCACTGTGTCTAGCACTTGTCACATACTCTACCACCCTCCCTTGTACTCAATAGGCCCTGGGCTGGTGGCCAAGCACCCCAATTGTGTTCTTGCTCCCAATGAATCCAATCCAAAGGGCACAAGTGGGTAAAATTGCGAGGGTGAAGGGCAAGATGTATTTGGAGAGATGTTGGGTGGTCAATGCCACTGGTATGGCAGCAGGGGTTCCTACGGTCACTACTAGAATGTAGTGGCTCTGAGATTGATGAGGAATGCTGGTGGGAGAAGTCATCAATGAGGTAAGTCAAAAGGGTCTCCAGGGTGAGGTCCTAGGAGCCATCTGGGTGGGGGAGTCCTGGGCAAGGCCGTCATCCTCATAGTCATCAGCACAACTGAGTTCAAGAAGTCCCTGTTCTAGGGACAGCTATGTGGCACAGTGAGTAGAGCATCGGCCCTGGAATCAGGAGGACCTGAGTTCAAATCCAGCCTCAGACACTTGACACACTTACTAGCTGTGTGACCTTGGGCAAGTCACTTAAGCTCAATTGCCTTCCCTTCTCCCCTCCAAAAAAAGTCCTTGTTCTGTCCAAGGCAGGACCAGTGTAGAAAATCAGGGTTTGGGGCGGGGAGGGGGAGTTGCCCAAGTATTAGATGGTCCCATTGCACTACTGTCCAGAGATTTTAACTACACTCCTTCTAGCGTGAACACTAGGGGTGGTTGTTACTGACTTGGTGGCAGATCTCTGAAGGCTTCTAGGAAGTGTTGTGGGGTCCCTCTGAGGAGCCAGGGTGGGCAGAGTAGGAACCATGGTTAGCAGCAGAAGAGTAGTCAAAGAAATTTCTCCATTGTCCTCGTCTCCATCTGTTTGAGCAAGGAGATGGGCTGTCTCCAAGTCCTTGTAGTGAGAAGTTGGGAGGACCACACTTAGACGCATTCAAGCATTGGTTAATACCCAAAGCAGCAAGGTATGAAGGAGTAAGTCCAGGACTGTGTTTCTGCCCTTTACAATCCAGGAGATGTCTTAAGTCCAAAGACAAACCATATTGCCGTATACACTGTCTGCGATAGTTTATCCTGGCCCCACCATAAAGTGGGTGGGTCTCCTGTCTCATGAGTCTTGAGAGGCTTGGGGCAGGTGTGAAAGTTGCTGTTGAATTATCACTTGATGCATCAGAAATTTGGGCTGCTCAAGGTTGATAATAATGAGGGCCAGGGCCGCATTGTGTTACAGGGTCATAAGTCCTGTAGTCATGACCCACCACTTTACCATCTCTCTCATGTACACCCAGGGCCCATCCCATGGGTATTTGCTCCAGTTCAGGGTGAGTGCCAAATCAATCCATAGCATCAGGGACATTTGGGAGCTTGGGGTCCCTCAGGGCATGGTAGCAGTTGTCTACCACAAGAGCCAGAGCACCAGGAGCAGTAACAAGAGAGTAAGGAAGCAATGGCAACCTAGTTTTTAAAAGGGGGAGCCTGCAGCAGGTGTCCATTCTGTCCTTCATACAGGATGACCAATCCTGTAGACCCCAGAGGTTGTGGGCTGTTTGAGCAGGAAGGTGGGCTGTGGCCCTAGAGGCTGTGTCCTCTAGTCATGAGTGTGAAGGAGTCAGCAGGTCCTCCCTCCCTTGGCACATTACCCACAGGCTGGTTCCAGGGCCTGGGGTGATGGCTTCCACTTTGATATCCATAAGAGCACCACCAGGTTCAGGTTTGTGCCATAACATTTTACTAGGAGGCAGGAAGTTTTTTTTCAAGAGTGGAGTTTCTGGCTGCCATTTCGTATACTTGGGTGGCCATGGAAAGGTGATGAGAAGTGGACCATATGTTCCACATGCCCAACCCTTGGTCCATGGGGGCTAATGAAAGGGGTATTCATAGCCCTTCTCAGTCTCTTGGACCAATGGTAGCTGAAGGTGACCATCCTGGTAGGAGGGCCATGGGCCTTTGGGCAAATGAGTAACAATCCGGGGAGTGCCTTTCCATGTATTCCTTTCAAGCATGACACTCTAGTGGGTAAAGAGTGGGCAGAGACACAGGCCATATGGGTAGGAGTTTAGCATAACCAGGGGAGTAGGGACAGGTTTAGGCTATGCAGGCTTCTATACCCCATCGAATAATTTCAGCAGAAGGTTCTTCAGGAGCCCATTATGGCCCCTGATCAGGCCAGTGGCCTGAGGGCAATAGGCTAAGTGAAAAGTCCATGTAATGCCCAAAGTACCAGCCTAGCCCTGAGTGTTTCTTGGTTGCTCTGGATGACCTCTAGAGGGTTGAAGGGCACAACTATGGCAGACTGCACAGCAGCACAGGTCAAGGCCTGGGCAGGCCATTGATAAACAGGTAAAAGTATCTATGGCAGTAATATCTATCTGATGGCACCAGAAGGCAGAGGGCTGATGTAATCTACCTGCCAATTGCTATGTGGCCAGTCATCAAGCCAGATATGGCCTTTCAGGAAATGACTCCATGGGTGGGAATGAATGCACAAGGGGCAACAAGTGATTGCCTCAGGCAGTCCTAGAGTTAGTTTGTGGCTAGGTGCCTGGAGGTCTCATGGACTCAGCTTAAGAGGCGTTCTTAGGCCCATTGGGAGCTGATGGGAGCTGATGGCAGCCAATGGTAAGTGGTGGAATTAGCAAAGCAATAGGCCTTGGCGTTAAAATTGCCTCTGGCAAGTCTAGGCTGGTGTGGGCAGATACATGATGAACAGATAGTCTGGAGCTGGTTTTAGCCAGGGCAGTCAAAAGTTCTTGGGCTCAGATCAAGTGGCCTTGGATGCGCCAGTCATGTGCCTTTCATTGGCCAGACCAGATGGTCAACCCATTAGCCAGTGCCCAAGAGTCTGTATACATGCAGCAGGGCTTTAGGTCCAAGGATGCACTGCGGTTTGCAACTAACAGGAAAGCTCAAACCTTGGCTCACTGTGCTGACTGGCTGGTTCCTTCCAGGCACAGGTGGCTATTTGATACTGGATGGAATGCAGTGGATGGAATGGAATGGAATCATTAGGATGGGTCTGTTCATCAGTAGGACTTGATGGTGAAATAGACCTTGGACAGGGGCATTCAATTCATCAGGAGCCAGTGGGCTTGGGAAGGGGTGTTTGGGTGGGGAGAATCTGCTGTGGGGTGAGGGGACCTGAGCAAGGTCCTCATGCAGTCTCAATGGGTGGGGTGGGCTTGGTTCTGTAGTTACCATTGTTGCATTAAGGGAGAGACATCTGTACCCTGGTCCAGATGCAGGTCATTCTTGCAACCTCTGTACTAATCTGTACAGGCTCATTGCCTGTCAAGAGCTTGGTCTCAATGAGTGACAGCTACGCAGCCAGCAGGGTGCTTTGAGCTGGTGCTCAAGGGGAGAGGGGCAGGCTGTGGGTTCAGGCAATCGTTTACTCCAGAAGTCATTGGGGAGTGGCCATGATGCAATGTTCATAAGGTCTATGAGGCATGGGTGGAGGTTACTGAAGCCTCAACCTTGAACCTATTCCTCCATGGCACAAGGGGAAGGGCAGGGGAGATAGCCCTGCATGGCACTGAATGGCATCCTGCTTAGGGCCCCAGTGGGGAAGTCTGAGAGGGAAGTGGCACATACAAGAGGTCCTTTATGACGATACAAACCCTCAGTTCCTTGCTACAGATGGTATTGGGCAATGTCAGTCACCCACAGGGGAGTGAGCAGGTCCACCAAATCCCAGCAAGCCTTTCTCATGACTAGGGAAAAAATTTTCCCCTCATTTTATCGTTTTAAATTTCATTTGCTTTTAATTTTCAACATTCACTTCTATAAGATTTTGAGTTCTAAATTTTCTCCCCCTCCAATCTGCAATCTGATATGGGCTATACATATACAATCATATTAAACATTTCTATATTAGTCATGTTGTAAAGAATTAGAATCAATGGGAAAAACCACGAGAAAGAAGAAACAAAACAGAAAATAGTCTGCTTCATTTTGCATTCAGACTCCATAGTTCTTTCTCTGGATGTGGATAGCATTTTCCATTGTGAGAATTTTGAAATTGTCTTAGATCCTTGTATTGCTGAGAAGAGTTAAGTCTATCAAAATTGGTCATTGCACAATGTTGCTGTTACTGTGTACAATGTTCTCCTGCTCACTTCACTCAGCATCAGTTCATGTAAGTTTTTCCAGGTTTTTCCGAAGACCACCTGCTCATTTCTTATGGAACAATAATATTCCATTACATTCACATACCACAGCTTGTCCAGCCATTTCCCAATTGATGAGCATCCCTCCCCACATATAGTTTCCAATTCTTGGACACCACAAAAAGAGCTGCTATAAATCTTTCTGTACATGTGGATCCTTTTCCAATTTTTATATTCTCTTTGAGATATAGACCTAGAAGTGGAATTGCTGGGTCAAAGGGTATACACAATTCTATAGTCCTTTGGACATAGTTCCAAATTGCTCTCAAGAATGGTTGGATTGCTTCACAACTCCACCAACAATGCATTGGCGTCCTAATTTTCCCACATTTTCTCCAACATTTATCATTTTCCTGTTTTGTCATGTTAGCCAATCTGATAGGTGTACCTCAGAGTTGTTTTAATATGCACTTCTCTAATCAATAGTGATTTAGAGCATTTTTTCATGTGATTATAGCTTTAATTTCTTCCTCTGAAAACTACCTGTTCATATCCTTTGAACATTTATCAATTGGGGAATGACTTGTATTCTTATACATTTGACTCAGAGTTCTCTATATATTTTGGAAATGAGGCCTTTATCAGAGACACTGGCTGTAAAAATTGCTTCCCAGGTTTCTGCTTCTCTTCTAATCTTGGTTGCATTGGCTTTATTTGTGCAAAAAATAATTTTAATTTAATGTAATCAGAATTATCCATTTTGCATTTCATAATGTTTGGCCATAAATTCTTCCCTTCTCCATAGATTTGACAGGTAAACTATTTCTTGTTCTCCTAATTTGCTTATAGTCTCACCCTTTATATCTAAATCCTGTGCACATTTTGACTTTATTTTGGTACATGGTGTAAGATGTTGATCTATGCCCAGTTTCTGCCATACTATTTTCCGATTTTCCCAGCAGTTTTTGTCAAATGGTGAGTTCTTATCCCAGAAGCTGGATTCTTTGGATTTATCAAACAGTAGATTACTATAGTCATTGACTACTGTGTCTTGTGTACCTAATCTATTCCACTGATCCACCACTCTATTCCTTAGCCAGTACCAAGTAGTTTTGATGACTGCTGCTTTATAATACAATTTTAAGATCTGGTATGGCTAGGCCACCTTCTCTAGCATTTCTTTTCATTAATTTCCTTGATATTCTAGACCTTTTGCTTTTCCAGATGAATTTTATTATTTTTTCTAGCTCTATAAAATAATTTTTGCTAATTTGATTGGTAATGGCACTAGATAAGTAAATTAGTTTAGGTAGAACTGTCGTTTTTATACTAGTTTGGCCTACCCACGAGCAACTGATTTTTTTCCAATTATTTAGATCTGACTTTATTTGTGTGAAAAGTGTTTTGCAATTGTGTTCATATAGTTCCTGGGTTTGTCTTGGCAAGTAGGGAAAAGTTCTTAGGTTTGTTCCTAAAGGTGAATTGCCAGGCAAGGACATCCATATCAATGATGGGGCGGGGGGGGGCAATGATGAGGGGGCAGGTCTGTGGTACAGATGTACAGAGGGTGGCAGGGATATGGATCACAGTCCCCTGCAGATCTAAGTGAGTGACCACCATTACTTCTAGCCCTTCAATGCTAGTGGGCCATCCTGGGTAGCACTAAGGGTTCCCAGCGATTGTAGTATCCCCATGAATTTTTGGATGTTGCATGTGTCCCAGAGAACTTCCAGGAGTATAAATGGATGATTGTCCCCTGAGGACCCTCACATCAGAGAACCTCCTAGTGACAGCATGGGGGCTGCCACTCCTGCAGGTTGGGGGTGGGAAGGTTACTGGGGCTACATCCTTCAGATGAATGTTCAAGCTGCTAGGGGGCCGAAACGAGCCATATGGGGATGCCCTCCTCCCGTAGGCACCCATACAGTCGTGCTTGCTTGCTTATCCCGGTCCTTTGGTAGACCTTTGCCTGGACTTTGCCCTAGGTTTTATTGTGCCTGTCATGGTATCATGATCATTGTGGGAGGACCAGGGACCCTAAGAAGTGAAAACCTTGGACACTATGTCCTCATTGTTCTCAATGAGGTCCAGGCAATCTAAGAGGGATGGGCTGGTCTCAGTCCAGGCCATCATGGGGAAGACTGACTGATACTTCTCTAGGATGGCCTGGAGGAAAACCATCTTGGCTTCTTCATCCAGGGCAGCTGACTTGGGCCCTGCCTGCAAACTTCCCAGAGGAGCTAACTGGTTTCATGATAGCTCCACATCATCATTCCTGTTGCCCAAGCCATAGCATGCCCCTCATCAAGGTGGCTCAAGAGGCTTGCATGCAGGTGCTGATGGCTAATCGGGTGGGATGAGCCAGGCACCATGCCCCAAATGCCCATTGCATAAGGGAAGGCATAGGGTTTCTTCCCCTAGGTGCTGGGCAGACATGGGGAGGAGGGCTAGGGAATGTTTTAGGTAAACCGTTGCTTTAGTGTCCTGGCCCAGGGCAGGTAACTGTCAAAGTTCCTCTGGGCTAAGCTGGAGCCCATCTTTGATAAGAAACAAATGGGACAGCCAGAGAGCAGCTTTTTCTCCTGAATTTTCTTTAACAGGTCTTTGAGTTCTGGCCCAGTCATGGGCCAGCTTTCATGAGTTTCAATAACCTGGGAGGGAGAGGGACCAGTGGCATTATCAGCACCCCACCCATCACTCCAGTCCTTCTCCTTGGGGCTTGAGATGGGAGGTGCACCCTGATTGACTGTTGGGAGTGGGGAAGGCCCACCAATGTGGGTGAATGGGGGCTTTGGGCCAGGGCTATGGACTTCTGTTAGTCCTGGGAGACAGTTATTTGAAGGAAGAACCAGCAGGCAGCCTGGGCACTGTGCAAGTGCCTTTACCTCCTCAGGGTTGTGAGAGGGAATTGGAACAAGATGCTCCTTTTTACATTTTCCCAAGAGAATTCTGGCCAGACCATACCAGGGGCAAGTAGGCAGGCCAGTAGCCAGATGGACTAATGGAGCAGGGTGGACAATGGGGGAGGCAAAGAAGCAGCATGTTGTCTGCTTCACCCAAGTCCCTGCCAATGAGGACACCCAGAGGCTCTCCACTGTGTGCTCATCTGACCAAAGGAGGTGATACACTTCATTAGCATGTGATGCAGCAAACAAAGCTCCAAGGCACCACCCTTCTCGCCCCTAAAGCCATCCTAGACCACTGTTGCAACAATGTGGCTTGCCACTACTGTGGCTGTGTAAGACCAATAACACCAGCTCACAGAGGGGCTGCCAACACAGATTCTTTGCTTTGCTTTTCTAAGGAAAGAAACTGTAAGGGATTAACAACCTCACTTTAATCCAACATGCATATGTCATTCGCTTAGTTCAGGGGGAAAAGCCAGCAACCTGAACTCCAGAGGAAATACAAATAGAAACTACAAACACAGACAATATCAACAGATCAAATAACAATATTCAACAGACAGGCTTCTTGTCTGTCTGACCAAATGACAATAGTCACCAGAGAAGCATCAACATCTGGGTTTTCTTCAAAGCCGGGGGCTCCAGCATCTACCCAGAGTCTCCACGCCAACACTCTTCCAGTGAGTGAGAGCCCCAAAGGCAAAACACCAACCTCTGAGTTTATATACCCTGTTCAGGGTCAAAGGGCATCACAACATGCGACTCAAACCCATGTAAACTAGGCTTTCTCTTGAGGTAAGCAGGTCTTCAAAGACTCCCGATTTAATCAAAGAAACAAAGACCGGACACATCAAGGGCACTTGATTAAATAAGTGCTCCAAAAGAGAAAACAGTAAAAAAAAAAGGCCAACCTTAATTACCGATACAACCAGGCTATCCCCTGTCTCAGTGGGTTCTTTCCAAGGGCACTGGGAATTCTTCCCACCAGTGTGAGAAATTGTCACCCCCCAGAGCCCTGTGTTACACAACCTCTCACACTAATCCCAGATCTTAGGAAAACCCATTGCAAGCAAATCAAGCCCAACAGGTGGCTCATCAGAGTGTGAGCTGTAACTTTCTCTGGGACTCCTGGTGAGGGGCCCCTGCAGAGCGTGGGTCCCAAAGGCCTCTATGCTTGCACCAAGTGGGTGACCATGGTGAGTGGATGACCGTGAGCTGCCCATTCTTAGCCTTATGAATTCCATTTATCAGATGTTTCTGGGTTCCTCCCTGGGGCTGATTGGCAGCTGCAGGAATTTCCCACCTTGGTAGGGATGCCCACTGACAAAAGAGGAGCCCATCATCAGCCCAGATTCCTTGGAATTACCCAGGCCACCCCATGTGATGATTCCTGGCCTCATCTATGGTGGGTTCACCAGTAGCAGCCCTGACATAGGCAATGGAGTTAGGCCTCAGCCTACATGGCAGATGGGATCAGGCCCGGAGCTGGGGCAATAACCGTAGCTCCTTCCCAGCACTGGGAATAGGCGGATGGGAGGAGAGGAGGCTGTGTCCTAGCAGAAGGGACCCAGAGTCATAATGGGAAAGATTCTCACATCAGCAGTGGCAGTACCACAATGCTACTGCCCAACACAGAATAGCGGTGGGTTCCACTGCAAAACGGAGCCATGGGCAGCCCTCTACCCAGGCATAGAGGGGTAGAGATAGGTCCTAGAATTAGTAGTGCCCACAGTGGTGCCACCCTGGCATGGAAGGGCAGTGGCAGTGCAAGCCAGCATGAATGGGGGAAAGGGAAGGGAGGTGGGAGAGTCAGGCCCACACACAAGGGGACAACACTTCCCCCAGCATGAGGACAAAGTAAGGACTGATATGGGAAGATGGGGGGGTGAGGATGGAGTCAGGCCTAAGCAGTGATGGCACAACAGCATTTACACCTATAGCAACTCTGTCCCAGCATAGGGGGCAGGGATAGGCTCCCAGCATAGGCCAATGAGAAGGAAGGAAAAGAAGAGGAAGAAAGGAAGGAAGGGAGGTAATAAGGAGGAAAGGAAGGAGGAGGGAATGAATGAAAGAAAGAAAGGAAGGGAGGGAAGGAGGAAGGAAGGAAAAAAGGAAGGAAAGAGGAGGAGGGGATGAAGAAGGAAGGAAACAAGCATTTATATAGCACCTACTATGTGCTAGGCACTATGCTAAGCACTTTAAAAATTTCATTTCATTTGATCCTTACAACAACCCTGTGAAGTAGGGGCTGTTATGACACCACATTTTATAGATGAGAAAACTGAGGCAGAGATGAAATGATTTGCCCAAAATCACATAAGTAATTGGGTTGAATTGGAACTCGGGTCTTCCTGACTCCAGAGCCACCACTTTTATCTACTGGACTGCCTAGCTACCTCCAGTCAGATTTGGCATGGGGGACAATGCTTGGCCTAGCACAGGGGAGCAGAGCTCAGTAGCCACAATTATCCTGCCCTGTCATAGGACGGCCATAGCAGTACTTACACACGGTGTAACGGTTGACCCTGGAAGAGTAGGCATTCAGGTGCCAGTAATAGTAGCAATGGGTCCCAGTGGCAGAGGCAGTAGGCAGTGATGCTGGCCTCAACAGCAATGATAGTCCAGTAGGTGCAGAGTGGGCAGCGCCCTAGTATAGTGGACACTGGAATGAACAGTGGCAAAGGCTGTCCCATTGTAGCCCTTTGCTTACAGTAATCTAAAGATTATTGGCCCCTCTACATTGCTGCTAGTAATAATAATAGCTAACATTTCTATAGTGCTTACTACATGCCAGGCACTGTGCTAAGTACTTCACAATTATCTTATTTGAGCCTCACAACAACCCTGCGGGGTAGGGACTCTTATTGTCCCCATTTTACAGGTGAGGAAACTGAGATGAATGGGTTAGAGTGCTCAGAGCCACATAGCTAATAAGTGTCTGAGGCTGGATTTGAACTCAGGTCTCCTGACCTGAGGCCCAGTGCTCTATCCGTTGGGCCACCTAGCTGCTCCTAGTACAATACCTAGTGGTCATTGGATAATTCTTCCTTAGGGAAGGCTTGGAGGACCAGAGGTGGCACTTTAGGGAGGTGGCTTGCTCTCCAGAAACAAAGGGGAGGTGAAAGTGTCTACCCAGCCTCCTAAAAAAGAAGTAAGGCCTTTATTCATAGGTCTCTATTTAGGAAAATCTTAGATATTTCCCTCCCTTCCCTCCCCTCCCCCACCTTCCCATGGGATTCCCAAAGAGGGAGACATCCTGGCTGATGAACCAAGGAGCAAGTGGTAGTACCACTTTTCCTTGACCCATGATGATCAGTGACTCTGCAGAAATTCCCCATCCTTTGTCATTCACTCATTTCAGTCGTGTCCGATTCTTCATGGCTCCATTCAGAGTTTTCTTGGCAGATATGGGAGTGATTTGCCATTTCCTTCTCCAGCTCATTTTACAGATGAGGAACTGAGGTAAACAGTGACTTGCAAACAGTAACTGTCACACAGTTAGCATCTGAAGCCAGATTTAAACTCACTAATATGAGTTTTCCTGACTATAGGACACCAGATTATCTACTGCAATGCCACCTAGCTGCCCCAATACATATGTACATAGTCTGGCCAAACACATTCCCACATTAGCCATGTCTGAAAACGTATGTCTTTGTCAGGAGGTGAGCGGTATGTTTCATCTTCATCACTGCCTTGATCAGAATTTCAACATCTTTCAAAATTGTCTGTCTTTACAGTATTATTGCTATTGTATAAATTGGTTCTGCAAACCACCCTGCATCAATGTTCATAGAAGACTTAGGTTTTTTTGAAACCATTCTGCTCTTCATTTTTTTCTTTTGTTTTGTTTTTGTTTTTTAATTTGTTTTTAGTTTTCAACATTCCTCCCCATCTCTACCCTCTCCCCCACCCCAAGATGCTGTGTATTCTGATTGCCCCTTTCCCCAGTCTGCCCTCCCTTCTATCACCCCACTCCCTGCCCCATCGCTTTTCCCCTTACTTTCTGGTAGGGCAAGATAGATTTCTATACCTCAGTGCCTGTATATCTTATTTCCCAGTTGCATGTAAAAACATTTTTTAAACATTTGTTTTTAGAACTTTGAGTTCCAAATTCTCTCCCTTCTTCCCTCCCCACCCACCCTCCTTGAGAAGGCAAGCAATTCAACATAGGCTATATGTATAGCCTATGTTGCAAAACACTTCCATAATAGTCATGTTGTGAAAGACTATATTTCCCTCCATCCTACCCTGTCCCCCTTTATTCAAATTTCCCTTTTGATCCAGGCCCTTTTCAAAAGCGTTTGCTTTTGATTACCTCCTCTCCCAATCTGCCCTCCCTTCTATCATCTCCTCCTTATCCCCTTTCCCCCACTTTCCTGTAGGGTAAGATACCCAACTGAGTGTTTATGTTATTCCTTCCTAAGCCAAATCTGATGAGAGTAAGCTTCACTCATTCCCTTTCACCTACCCCCTCTTCCCTTCTATTATAACAGTTTTTTCTTGCCACTTTTATGTGAGATAATTTACCTCATTCTGTCTCTCCCTTTCTCCTCTCAATATATCACCCTCTCATCCCTTAATTTTATTTTTTAAGATATCATCTCTTCATATTCAACTCACCCTGTGCCCTCTGTGTATATGTATATATGCATGTATGTATGCCATTCAACTACCCTAATACTGAGAAAGGTGTCATGAGGTACAAATATTATCTTTCCATGTAGGAATTTAAACAAAACAGTTCAACTTTAGTAAGTCCCTTTTGATTTCTCTTTCCTGTTTACCTTTTCATGCTTCTCTTGATTCTTGTATTTGAAAGTCAAATTCTCTATTTAACTCTAGTCTTGTCATCAAGAATGCTTGAAAGCCCTCTATTTCATTGAAAATCCATATTTTGATCCAAAGTATTATACTCAGTTTTGCTGGGTAGGTGATTCTTGGTTTTAATCCTAGCTCCTTTGACCTCTGGAATATCGTATTCTAAGCCCTTTGATCCCTTAATGTAGAAGCTGCTAGATCTTGTGTTATCTTGTTTGTGTTTCCACAATACTGAAATTGTTTCCTTCTGGCTGCTTGCAATATTTTCTCCTTGACCCGGGAACTCTGGAATTTGATGACAATATTCCTAGGAGTTTTCTTTTTGGGATCTTTTTCAAGAGGCAGTCGGTGTATTCTTTCAATTTCTATTTTACCCTCTGGTTCTAGAATATCATGGCAGTTTTCCTTGATAATTTCTTGAAAGATGATGTCTAGGCTTTTTTTTGATCATGGCTTTCAGGTAGTTCAATAACTTTAAAATTATCTCTCCTGGATCTATTCTGCAGGTCAGTGGTTTTTCCAATAAAATATTTTACATTGTCCATTTTTTCATTCTTTTGGTTCTGTTTTATAATTTCTTTATTTCTCATAAAGTCACTAGCTTCCACTTGCTCCAATCTAATTTTTAAGGTAATATTTTCTTCAGTGGTCTTTTGGACCTCCTTTTCCATTTGGCTAATTCTGTCTTCTAAGGCATTCTTCTCCTCATTGGCTTTTTGGAGCTCTTTTGCCATTTGGGTTAGTCTATGTTTAAAGGTGATATTTTCTTCAGTATTTTTTTGGGTCTCCTTTAGCAAGTCATTGACTTGTTTTTCATGATTTCCTTGCACCACTCTCATTTCCCAATTTTTCCTCTACTTCTCTTACTTGCTTTTCCAAATCCTTTTTGAGCTCTTCCATGGCCTGAGACCAATTCATATTTTTCTTGGAGGCTTTTGATGTAGGCTCTTTGACTTTATTGACTTCTTCTGGCTGTATGTTTTGATCTTCTTTGTCACCAATGAAAGATTCTATAGTCTTAGTCCTTTTACACTGCCTGCTCATTTTACTAGCCAATTACCTGACTTTTGAGCTCTTTGTCAGTTATGACTGCTTTCAGAGTGAAGAGTGCTTTGTCCCAAGCTTCAGGGTTTTTGCCCTACTGTTTTCAGAGCTACTTCTCTTCTGAGGTGGTGTGATACTCTTTTCTTGGCCTGTGCTCTGGTCTGTGAGTGCAAGCACTCCTTTCTGCCATGTAACCTCCAGGAGAACTCCCTCTCCACAGTCACCACAAGCTCTGCATAGCAATGCTCTTCTTCCCCAAGGACTGCCAACCAGGACCGAGACCCAGATCCAAGGAGGGCAAAGCAAGAGAGCCCTGCCTCAGCCCCAGCAAAGAGATCCCTGCACTCCCACTCTGATCAGCTGCCTGATTCCCCCCAATGTCTGTGGGTGTGGAGCTCTAGAAGCAGCTGCCGCCACTGCTACTGTTGCCACCGTTGCTGTAGCCACCTCCATTACCCAGGGGCTGGGGCCAGATTGTGCACTTCTCTCAGCCAGCTCCAACAGTTTTCCCACAGACCTGCTCTGTTGTCTTTGGCATTTGTGGGTTGAGAAGTCTGCAAACTGCCACAGCTCAGTGATGCAGGGCCCCGAGGCATGCTCTGCCCGGTCTACTCTGGCCTGGTCTCTTCTGGTGCATGGCCCACGGTGTGCTGCGCTCTGCTCCCAGCATGGTGCGATAGACCCTTCCCAGCGACCATCCAGGCTGTCTTGGGCTGGAGACTTGTTTCACTCTGTCATTTCATAGGTTCTGTAGCTCTACAATTTGTTTAGAGTCATTTTTTTGCAGGTGTTTGGAGAGATTTGGGGGAGAGCTCAAGCAAGTCCCTGTTTTCATGCTGCCATCTTGGCTCTGTCCCCTTCATTTCTTATAGCATAATCATATACCACAACTTGTTCAACCATTCTTCAATTGATGGGCATTCTTTTGATTTCTGATTCTTTGCCGCCATGAAAGGAAGTGCTAT
Organism: Trichosurus vulpecula; assembly: GCF_011100635.1. Taxonomy (NCBI): domain Eukaryota; kingdom Metazoa; phylum Chordata; class Mammalia; order Diprotodontia; family Phalangeridae; genus Trichosurus; species Trichosurus vulpecula. Next base: position 2,117,548 of record NW_023494378.1, read on the forward strand.
AAATATTTGTTTTACATATGAGTCCTTTTATTTCTTTGGATTAAAGGCTTAGTATTGTATAGTTGGATCAAAAGGTATGTAAAATTTGGTAACTTTCTGAGGATAATTCCAAATTGCTTTCCAGAATGTCTGGACCAGTTCATAGCTCCATCAATAGTGCATGAGTGCACCTGTTTTCCTATAGCCCCTTAGACATTTGTAATTTTCTTCTTTTGTCATCTTGGCCAGTCTGATATGAAATGGAATCTTAAAGTTTCTTTAATTTGCATTTCTCTAATTATTAGTGATTTGGAGTATTTTAAATTTGGCATTTGTTCATTAAGGACTTAGATTTCTTCCATTGAAGGCTGTCTGTTCATATCCTTTGACCATTTATCTACTGGGGAACTGCTCTTAATCTTATGAATTTGAATCAGTTCCTAATATATCTTAGGGATGAAACCTTTATCAGAGACACGTGCTGCAAAGATTTTCCACTACCTATCTGTTTCACTTCTAATTTTAACTATATTAGATTTGTTTGTGCAAAAACTTAATTTATATAATCTAAATAGTTCACTTTATTTTGTGTGTTCCTGTCACTTTGGTCATGAGCTCTTCTCTTATCCAGAGATCTGAACGGTAATTTCTTCCTTGTTCCTGTAATTTATTTATAATGTGACTTTTTAATTTGTTTATGATGTGATCTAAGTCATGTATTCATTTAGAGCTTATCTTGATATGTGGGTTAAAGTGCTGGCCTAAATCAAATTTCTACCAGATGGCTGTCCAGTTTTCCTAGAAGTTTTTGCCAAATAGTGAGTTCTTCCCCAAGTAGCTAGGGTCTTTGGATTTACTGAATACTATGCTACTATATTTGTTTTCTCATATGCATAATATCTATATGTTACATATATATATATATATATATATATATATATATATATATCTGTTCTGCTTTTTGACCTCTATGTTAACTAGTCCCAAATTGTCTTAATGATTCCTGCTTTGTAGTACAGGTTGAGATCTGGTATTGAGAGGTCTCCTTCCCACTTTTTTCCATTATTATCCTTGAGATTCTCGACCTTTCATTCCTCCATATGAATTTCATTATTTTTCTGGCTCTATAAAATAATCTTTTGGGAGTTTGAGTGGTATAATGCTCAAGTAACTCAATTAAGGTGCTATAATTTTTATGATATTAGGTGGACCTCATGAACAACTAATGTTTCACCAACTATTTAAGCTTGTCTTTATTTCTGCAAAAATGTTTTATAGATACACTTTTATTCATACAGTTTTGGAGTAAATCTTGGAAGAAACATTTCCAAGTATTTTATAATTTCTGTAGTTATGTTGAATTGAATTTTTCTTTCTAGTTCATCTTTCTGGTTTTGTTATATATAAGATGCTGATGATTTATGTGGAACTATCTTTTATTCTGCAACTTTACTAAAGTTATTATTTCAATCAATTTTTGATTGATTAAGGTTCTCCATGTATGTCATAACTGCAAAAAGCAATAATTTTGTTTCTCCTCTTTGCTTATGTTTATTCCCTCATATTTGTTTTTCTTATCTTGTTGTTATAGTCAGTATTTCTTAGCACTATGTGAAATAGTATTGGTAATAATGAGCCTCCTTGTTTTATTCCTAATCTTATTGAGAAGGCTTCTAACTTTTCTGTGTTATAAGTTTTTATTCTTGAAGATGATAGGGAAGAAGCATCAGTCTAGCTTTCCCACCGTACATCTTTGACAAAAATATAGAAAAAGCATCTTACTGAATTCTGATCAGGAAGGCCAAGAAAAAGTCATAGTGAGTCATTTTTCTTGCCCAGGGTAGCTTAGGGAGATAGGTTTGTGGGCAGACATTGGGGACAGGGGCTAGACATGGGCAGTATAGACCATTCCAGCATCTGGGGACAGGTCAAGACAGTGCACCAGGGCAGAAAGCACCAGGGCATAAAGACAACCCAGGGGATTCCTGAGTAAATGCTATGTGCAGGAATGTGTGCCATTTGTCAGCTTTGTTGCCCACTACTTAGAACTGGTTCTCAGATCCAGGGTGGAGAGGAGCAGTTGTAAACATTGGCCCAAGCTATGTATTGAACATGGAACAAGTTCCAGGAAGCAAATAAGAGTTGTACAGGTAGCACCAGGAGCAGAAGAAAGTACCCCAGACCAAAGGGGAATTAGCAATTCAGTTTCTCTAAACATGCAGCGCCTCCCAGTGGGCTAAGGTCCTGAAGAAGAGGCAATTTCTTGCTTATTTGTTTGCGTCCTCAGCACTTGGCACATGCTTTTTCATTCATTCATACCATCCTTTGTTAAACTCTACCTTGGTTTCCTCAATTATAATAAATAGCATTCACCTCTCAGGGTAGTTGTGAAGATCAAATGAGAAAATATTTATAAATGCCTCAGTACAGTGCCTGGTACATAGTAGGTGCTTAATAAATGCTTATTTTCTTCCTTCTTATCTATGCTTCTTAGTTTCCTTTGTTAGGTCTTTGTCTAGGCTCTGTCTCTTCTCCCTTTATACTCGTCTTGCTCGGTGATTGCATCATCTCCTCCGGTTTCAATTATCATGTCTATTGAGATGATTTCCAAGTCCATTTATCCAGCCCTAACCACCTTTTGGACTCCTTGAACTGGACATCTCATAGGTCTCTCAAACTCAACATGTTCAAAACAGAATTTTCTCCACAAACTGTCTTCTCTCCCAAACTTCCCCATTACTGTCAAGGTGGTCATCATTTTTCCAGTTACCTGTGCCTGAAAACTGGGTGTCATCCTTGGCTCTCCGCTGGCACTCAACCCTCATTAACAATCCATTGCCCCAAACTTTGCTGATCTCTAGTCTTGCATCTCCAAGTGCCATTCAAGACATCTTGAATTGGATGTCCAGCAGACAAACATAACAGTTATGTCCAAAACAGACCCCATTTTCTTTCCCCCTAAATCCTCCCCTGTCCTACCTTCTCTATTATTGGAGAAGGCAACATCATCCTCCCCATGCCTCAGGCTCCCAACTTTGGAGTCATCCTGGATTCTTCACTCTCACCGCAACCTCCCCCCATACCCAAGCTATTGCTAAGGCCTGTCGACCTCACCTATGCAACACCTCTTGAATATGCCCCTTTCTCTCCTCTGACACCAATATCCCACCCTAGTACAGGCCTTCATCACCTCATGCTTCAACTCGAGTCTCTCCTCACTCTAATTCATTCTCCATTTAGCCACCCAAAGGATCTTCCTAAAACAAAAGTCTGATCATGTCACTCCCCTACTCAAATCAACTCCAGTGGCTCCCTATGGCCTCCAAGGAGCAAAATCCTCTGGCATTTAAGGCCTTTCATCACCTAGCTGCTACCTCACCTACCTTTCCAGTCACCTTACATCTTATTCTCCTCCATGCATTCTTTGGTGCAGCCACACTGGTTTCTCGACTCTTCTATCTTCAGACTCCATTCCCTTTCACTGGATCTCTTTCATGCCTGGACTTCTTTCCCTCTTCACCTCTTTCCCTTTGCTCTCCTGGATTCCTTCATGACTCAACTCTGATCTCTCCCTGTGTAGAAGGTCTTTTTCAGTCCGTGACTGTCAGTGATCTAGTGTTCTTCCTTTGAGATATCTTCTCCTTTTACCTGGCATATGTCATATCTGTAGTGGTTTGCATGTATCTCTCTTATTAGAATGTGAGCTCCTTGAGGCCAGGGGCTGTGTTTTTGCCTTTATTTTTATCCCTAGCACAGTGCCTGGCACACAGTAAATACTTAATAAATGCTTGCAAAATGATTGAAAACTAACTGTATGAACTGACAGACTTAACTTGCCTCTAGTCATGAGGGGAATAGGAACGATAATTAAGAACCAGGTTGTGACTGAGACATCAAATGCTTTTCTTAAGCTCTCTGATGAGAACAGCTCTCCCTTGGTTGGAGGTTAGGAAATATATTTATCTCTTGTGTAAGGGAAGAAGTGCCACCCTGCTACCTCAATTAATATAATCACAAGAAGCCCAAAACTAACCTTAAGGTGAAATTAAGTTGAATGGTGGTCATACATTCTGTAAGCAAGATGCCCCTAGACCTTTGAATCCCTTTATGAGGTGTAAAACCTCTTTGATTGTGTCGAGAATTCATGACTAACTGTACAGGGAGCCTGGCTAAGCCTCTAAGACCTTGAAATAGCTAGAGGAATTTCAGCATTTTCCTAATTTGGGACTTGGAAGTGGAAGTGGAAGAACTATGCTCCTGAGAGGGAATGGTCCTTTGGGGGTGGGAGGGGCTCAGGAAGGAGTTCTAAGAATAACAGGACCTGTAGGAAACAATGCATCTGGCCTGAAGCAGAGAGACACACTGAGGCCAGGCATGGATGTGGAAAGTCATGTGAGAGGACACAGCTTTTGAGAGTGTGACTCCTCATTGTGGAGAGAAATGCAAACTATGAACTCAATAATGAGACAGACCCTAGGAGTGTTTCCCTTGGCCACCCACCCAGCTGAGTGGCCAAGGGAAGCTATGTGAAAACAGAGAGAGAAGACTTTTATTACTAGGAGTTGTAAGTTATCCTTTGCTAAATCTACACGTGTGCCTCACTACAACTATATTCAGGTCTGAGCCCATCCTTTCCATGGACTCCGGGGATACTTGTAAGAGAGAGTGTTCCAGGCTTTTGAGGGACATAGTTGGTACCAATTCTTCTAAACTGATCAATTCAGTGTTGCTTGTTAATTGACTGATTCAACTTCCGGTTGCTTTATTACTAACAGTGGGGGGAAGTTTGCCATCTATCCAGAATTGGAGCTTTAGGAAAATAGCAGTTTATGGTACTTGATAGACATCAGTTGCCTATGGGGGATCTAAGAGATTGTGTGTTCAGATTCCAGGGAGACTAAAGCAAATAGTTTGCTATGTTGTAGAGCTACAGGGGAAGACCTTTTGATCCTGAAACTGAGAAAGGGGAAAGGGAAGGGTTCTGGAGAACTCATCAGAAAGTGCATTAGGAGCTAAGAAAGAGAGCTTTGCTTGCCTGGGAATAGAGGCCAAAAGTTAAAGCCGAAGCCAATAACTCTATTGGGTATCTGTGATTTAGACCTGAAGATTACTTACACATTGTGGTAAATGGGTCTGTACTCTTAAAATGACTATGCCAAAGTTTGGCTCCATGTCAAACCTAATTCCAAGGTGATCTGATTGACTCTAGTCTGGGGTTCTTAACCATTTTTGTTTCCCAGACCTCTTGGGTAATCTGGTGAAACCTGTAGACCCCTTCTCAGAAAGATGCTTGTAAATATCTAGAATAAAAGACATAGAATGACAAAGGAAACAAATTACACTGAAGTATAGTTATAAATTTAAAATAAACCCAAGGTCCTGAACCCCTGGTTAAGAACCTCTGGCGTAGACACTAAAGTTTTTTTCAAGCTCTAACAGGTCTTACCAAGCTGGAAAGGCCCAGTGAGAATCATCCAAGGCCCAGCCTAAATTCAGAGAGACTCATTAGCAGAAGTTGAGATAAGTCATGATTTGAAGATGGAGCAAAGGCACAGGAATTTATGAAGACTATTAAGGCATGGAAAGGTTAGGATCCACGTTGATGGAAGCTCCTCACTGACCAAATGACAGCTCTTTTGAAATAGTGGGGTAAGCATAGGGGTGGGGAGGAGAATGGTGGTAAATATTAGTCCCAAGGTCTGGAATGACCAAAGGCAATTGAAGGAAGGCCTTCTGATCAAGGGTGATCCCTGCCACTTTCTCCAGTCATTCAAAATCGGCTCAGGAAGGCCAGGCAAGCCCCTACGGGGTCCCCAGGGATCTCAGCACAGACCAGGCTAGGTAACCCTAGCTTAACCACACAACTGCCTATCTCAATAGGTGCTAGAAACAAGCTTCTGAGAGTAGAAAATACAAAATTCTTTTTTATTCATGATGGTATAAAACAGGAAAAAGTGACCAATAATAATGCGAGAAGGAGAATACATGTTTTAGTACAAAAAAAATCTCAGGACTCCAGAACTTGTGTTCATTGATTTGTCTGAGTGCCACATGCCGGTGTTTAACTTAAAGCACAGACAAGAGGTGATTTCATTGCCTTAGGAAACTTCAAGAAGAGAAAAGTCCATCACTTTGGTACCTTCTCTGCAATGTGTTGAGTTGCCAACATTACAAATTGAAGTAGGTATGTGTCACAGGCTGGACTTGAACCCAGGCCTCTTGGCCCCAAGGCCAGCTCTCTGATCACTAGGCCAGTGCTGCCTCTCAGTGATTTCTTTAAAAATACCTAATATTTATATAGCACTTTAAGGTTTGTATTATCTGTTGATGCGTATGTACAGCATTGATCATTTAAGTCCTGTTTTTTTAACTTTGCAGAATCTCTTGAATATGCCCCCTTCTCTCTTCTGACACAGCCCCCATCCTGATGTGGGCCCTCATTGCCTCACATCCGGACTATTTCAATAGCTGTGGGGGGGGGTGGTCTGCCTGCCTCAAGTCTCTTCTCATTTCAGTCCATTTGCCATTCAGCTACCTAAGGGGTCTTCCTAAAGTCACCTCCCTCCCTATTCAGTCAGCTCCAGTGGGTATCACCTCCAGGATGAAATACAAAACCCTGTTTGGCATCAAAGCCTTTCATAACCCAGCCCCCTCTTCCCTTTCCAGTCCTCTCACACCTTTCTCCACCCCCCCTCCCCCAACATGCCCTTTGATCCAATGTAACACTAAAGCTGCCTTGGTGATCTTCAAACAAGACACTCCATCTCCCAATTCTGAATGTTTTCATTTCATTGATTGTCCCTCATGCCTGGAATATTTTCCCTCCTCATCTCCACTGCGGCATTCCCCTGGCTCCCTTCGAGTCTCAGGTGAAGCCTCACCTTCTGTAAGATGTCTTTCCTGCTCCTCCTTAATTCTAGTGCATTTCCTCTGCTGCTGATCTCTGTAGATTGTGGGCTCCTTGGAAGCATAAACTTTTGCCTTCCTTTGTGTCCCCAGCACTTGGCACAGTGCCTGGTACATAATAGGCGCTTAATATATGCTTGTTACCTTCACTTGACTAGTTTTCCTCAAATCTATGAATAGAGAAATACACTTGATACACACAGATCCATTTAGCCCTATATCTACTGGCATATCTTTTGAATGTGGGACTTTTGTCTCTCTTTAAGAGAAAGTCAAAGTCACATGGGGTCTAGAGATGTCCCCCCATTCCTCCGAGTTTCTTGAGTATAGATACTTCTATAGGCAAAGGTAAATTGCAGGGGAGGGGAATATCATAAACTATTCTACTAAAAGCAATAAAAATAATTAGTAACTATATTGTATTAGGAATAGAAATTTTCAACTTAGTGACTTCAGTCAATGAGTACATTTTATAATGGAATATGTCTGCATCTCAGGCTTTTATGACTTTGCTTTGGTTTATCTATCGTTGAAAGATGATTAATAAATCCTTAATGGTTCAGTAGCAGTTTAATGTAGTGACAGGCATCACAGTCTAATCATCTGGAATCATGAATAGTATTAATATTCCCAGGCATGGAGGGATGCTCCAGAGTGGGTTGGCCTTCATTATTTTACTGGCCATCTTTGGAAAATTTGGTTTTGCTTCTCAAAAAATGCTCATTCCTTCATTTAAGTAGTAAAACCAAGAATAATCTCTCTCTCTGTCTCTCTCTCTTTCTCTCTCTCTGTATATGTGTGTGTGTGTGTGTGTGTGTGTGTGTGTCAAAAAGAGGCAGTAACAACAAAAGCATTGCTTGACTCCATAATTAACATTTTTCTTCAGTCTAAGGCCAGAGATCATGTCTTTCACTATAAAGGATTCATTCCTATGCCCTGGAATTTGTAAGCCACATAACTCTGCCCCCAAACCCTCTCGCCTGACTATACATTACCAATTATTCCTAGACGAGACTGGGGCAATGCTCTGAGGAACTGATGTCATGCTGCTTTCAGGTGGTGATAATTTGGGGCAATATCCTTAGGGAATACACCAATAGTGTTACTGACTTTTGAGGTAGCTGACTAGTGTTACCAACTATTGAGACAGCTAGGCAGTGCCACAGTGCACAGAGTCCTGGCCCTGGAATCGGGAAGACCTGAATTCAAACCCAGCCTCAGAAACTTAACAGCTGGGTGATCCTGGGCAAGTCATTTCACCTCTGCCTCAGTTCACTCAACTGTGAAATAGAGATCATAACAGCACCCAACTCCCAGGGTTGTTGTGGGGATCAAATGAGATAATTGTGAAATATTTAGCACAGTTCCTGGTACATAGTAAGTGCCGTATAAATGCTCATTCCCTTCCCTGGACTCAAGTGGGATGAACTGTTAGATGGGGGGCCAGGAATACAGTTTTTTTTTCAGGTTCAGAATCTGGGCCTGTCAATTCCTTGCTTGTAGAAAACTGAACTCTTAACAAAGTCCCACTTAAATGATTTCATCCAGTATCTTGGGCTGAAGCTCTTAAAGGCTGGGGTACAAAGTTCACCAGACAATTTAGGCTCCAGTTCTGCTGAGATTTACATAAGTCATTTTAGGGATTCAGGAATCAAATGGGTTTGCCATCAGGATGCTGGAAATTTGTGAAAGCCTAAAGGCGAGATAGAATATGCAGGTGCACTCTGGGTATCGCTGGCTAGATAGAAAGCAGAGTTCTCTTTCAAACTACATGTTTTGTCAACATTTCTAGCAGAAGTAGGGATATGATGCAAAAGGTAGCTTGCATGGGCAGTGGTCACTTTGGAACATGCACCCTTATTTTCCTAATTCATTTTTTTAGCCACAGATGCATAAGTGCTTTCAATCTCTTTATCTGCAGGGCATGTGTGGCTGAACTCCTCTCGGGCATAGGCATTTTCCAGATAGCGCCAGACTCCTGAGAATTCAGCAGGGATGTCAAAGTCCCGGTATTTCTTAGCAACCACCTAGAGGAACAAGTAAAAAAGAGGGAAGAGCTGTTGATGTCTAAAGCCACATACATGTCAATGGCAGTAAAAAATGACCATAATGGGCATTCTTCAGTCAAAATGGCCTTTTAAACTGTGGTGCGCTATACCTTGGTACTATTATTATCATGGTTATTTCTCACCTTGATGATGTGCAGTTTAGGGAGCAGGTTGCAGTCGGCCAGGGTCAGCTGATCTCCATCCAGGAACATCCTTCTGGAGACCACTATTTCTTCTGCACTGTCCTGATCAATTTCCTCTGGAAGGGGGTTGTTCAGATAGATGTCTAGACGCTTAAATTCCCTCAGCAAAGCTTTCTCCAGATCTAAATCATTCAATGAAGTCACAGGTTTATTTTTAGATGCTTGACTGTCATTGTCAAATGTCTCTCAGTATGCTTATTTTCCCATGTTTTTACCTACTTATCCCACATGCAAGACCTTATTGATGGCTCCCAAGTTCACTCAGTCATTGAACTTTGGAATCAATTTTGAGACACGGGAGACACTGGCAGAGGACCGCCCAGCATGGCATGCCCTGAATCAAGGAAGGTGCTGTGCTTTATGAGCAAAGCGGAATTGCAGTAGTACAAAGGAAACATGAGATACACGAATCTAGAAACATCTCCACCCCAAATGTTCATATGGACCATTTGTGCCCTATCTGTGTCTGATTTGTACCTGAGCCTTCTGAGCTCATATTGGTCTGATAAGCCACAGTCGGACACACTGCACCTTGACCCCAACATAGTGATGTCATTTTGGTCCTCTTCAAGATCCAACGACAACAACCAACCAACCAACTGATTTCTTTATTCATTCAACCAACAGATATTTATTGGGTACCTGCCTACTATGGGCTAGGCCTTGTACTTGATGCTGGGTTAGCTAGAAGGGCAGGTGGGGTAGGATGGATAGAACTCCAGGCTCGAACTTGGTCAGGAAACCTGAGTTCCAGTCTGGCCTAGGACTCTTACTAGCTGTGTGTCCCTGGGCAAGTCACTTCATCTCTGCCTGCCTCAGTTTCTTCAACCTTAAAGTATCCCGCAGGGTTGTTATGAGGATCAAGTGAGACTATAATTGTAAAGCACTTAGCACAGTGTAAGTGCTACATAAACATTAGCTATTACTGTTTCTGTTAGGGAGTGGAATACCATAGGCTGCCATAGTTTGGCCTCTCCCACTGGACTGCACTGGATTGGATTAATTAATTGATTGGTTCATACTTTGGGGAAGACAGGAAGGATTAAAGGAGAAATTAAGTAAGGAGTACACAGGTCACATGAACCAAATGTGTTTTTAGTCATGGGGGCAGGGTTAGGAAGGCTCTTTGCCTTATGAGCATTTTCTTTCCATTCTTTGGGTTGGGTTGGCACATGGGAGGAGGTGATGAGAGAAAGAAAATGACATGGCTTATCGAGGGTGAATCAATAAATGGAGGGCTTGGTAGTGGACAAGAAGATGGATGTATTTCACTTCCCAATCTAGATGGTTGACCTAATGAACACTGCTCAAAACGGCTCAGCAGCATTATCCCCTCTTCCTGCACCCCTCCCCACCCCAGACTCTCTTTGGCTCTCTCTCTCTGTGTCTCTGTCTCTTTCCTTCCCTCTTGCCCCAGAATGCTAGCTAGTGATTCCTTGTCCTTTCTAAGGTTTATCTTTAGTAACCTGTAACCTTGGTAAGCTCTTTTTCTCTTCCTTTAGGACACTGTCCTTGGACCCCTCTTCCTCTTTATTCTGTCCTTTAGAAATCTCGAACATACCCATGGCTTCAACTAGCACTCCTATGCTGCTGATTTCCAGTTCCATATCTGCGGTCCTGACCTTGCTTCTGAGCTGCATGCAGAGTCACATTTTTAATTGCCTGTAGCATTTCTCCACTTAGATTTCTTGCCAGCAAGTATCTTAAACTCATGTTTAAAAGAGAGCATGCTGCTTTTCACTTCGTTATTTGTGGTGGCTTCATTCACCTAGTCTCCCATTCTCTAAACCTTAGGGTGGTTATCCATGGCCTTTCCCTTCCTCTCATCTGTCAAATACAATTAGTTACCAAGTCCTGTTGATTCCACCTTCACAGTATCTCTCCTCCTCTTCCTTCTCCTCCCACTGCTCTTTCTCTTCTTCCTCCTCCCACTCTTCCTCCTCCTCCCACTGCTCCTCCTCTTCTTATTCTTCCCCCTCCTCCCCCTCCTCCAACTGTTTCTCCTCCTCTTCTTCTTCCTCCTTCTCCTGCAATTCCTCCTCCCACTGCTCCTCTTCTTCTTTTTCTTCCTTCTCCCCTTCCTCCCACTCCTCCTCCTCCCCCAACTGCCCCTCTTCTTCTTCCTCCTCCTTCTCCCCCTCCTCCCACTGCTCTTCCTCTTCTTCCTCATCTTCCTCTTCCTCCTCCTCCCCCTCCTCCTCTCCTTCTGCTGCTGCTCCTCTTCTTCCTCATCCTCCTCCTCTTCCTCTTCTTCCTCCTCTCCATTCTAATCTCAGTACAGTACAGGTCTTCATCACTACTTTGTCTGGACTATCACTATCACAGTAACCATCTTAAAATCTTCATGTCTCCCCTCTCTACTCTCTCCAATCCATTTTTCATATACCTGCCAAATAATCTTCCTTCTGGGTAGGTCTGTTTAACATCTTCAGTGTCTTCCTATCATTATCCAGTAAATTGCCAGCTCCTCTGCCTGTTATTCAAGATGTTTTCTAATCTGCCATCCCTCTCTACCTTACCATTCTGATTGTGTAGTAAGTACTCTTATCCATGGACCCTGAGCTCAAGTCAAATTGCTTTCCTGATTCTCTGCCCTTGCTCATAGCACTGCCTATGCCTGGAGCATTCTCTCTGCCCTCACCTCCATCCTTTGCCTGGTGAATCTCTACTGATCCCATAAAGCTCAACTGACATAGTGCTTCTTCGAGGAAGCTTTCTCCGATCCACTCGGCCCCTAGACCTTCCATAGCATTTTGTTTGGGCCTCTCTAATGCCATGTATGATTGTGTAATATAGTTGTCCATGTTAGGAGCATGTCTCCCCACTGGCTCCATGGGAGTATCTTACTGACAACTGGTGTCTCCGTCCCTAGTGGGAGGGAGGGCTTGAGTGACTCTGCTGCTGTTGGTGCTGCAGGACTCAAGTGGGCTGAGCGGGTAGATGAGGGCAAGAAGAACAGTTTTCCTTCAGGTTCAGAAGTTGGGTCCACCAATGTTCTTAGCTTGAAAAAAAATCACCTCTTGAAAGAACTTCAGTTATAAAACTATGAGTATCAATGAGCAATGTCACAGAGAGGGGAGAGAAAAGGCCAAGCTCCATTGTAAACCATGTCCAAAGAAACAAGTCCACTGGGATTATGGCTACAGTAGGTGTTAACTTCTCCGGGTCTCAGTTCCATTTCCTGTAAAATGAAGCTGGATTGGGTAACCTCTAATGTTCCTTCCAGCCTGAAATATATTATTCTATTTTTGTTATTTGAACTGAGATGTGGGGGAATAATTATCACAGAAAAATGATTCCATTCTACATATATGCTTTGGGGATTAGTACCCTAGAATCTAACAGGCAGCTAGGTAGTGCAGTGGATAGAGCACTGGGCGGGGAGTCAGGAAGACCTGAGTTCAAATCCACCTTTAGACACTTAATAGCTATGTCACCCTGAGCAAATCATTTAACCCTATTGCTTCAGACACTTGATAGCTATGTGACCCTAGGTAAATCACTTAACCTGCTTGCCTCAGTTCCTCATCTGTAAAACGAGCTGGAGAAGGAAATGGCAAACCACTCTGGTATCTTGGCCAAAAAAAACCCAAATGGGGTCATGAAGAGTTGGACATGACTGAAAAAATGACTAAACAACAACAAAAACCCTAGAATCTAAGAGGGCAGATAGAAAATATGTCTTACGTTTATTGGTATCCTTTTGTGTGTTCTTAATATATGCAGAAAACTTGGCGAAGATGTCACTCCCCACATCAAAAGACTCCATATACTTGGGACTCAAACGTGGATACCTTAGGAGAAATAGACTTTAGTCATATGATCAACTTTATCCACCTGGGTTTTGGTGGAACACTGAATGAAAACATCCAACATGTCTATTGGTTGTTAATCACATCTCCTAGAGTCCATGTTCTATTGGGACAGATGAAGGAGTGGCCAAGGAATGGTTCCTTCTTTTCCTCGTGCCTGTATGCAAATGGACTTTGTAAATAGAACCCGTTTAACTGTATCTTCAGTTAGGGCTTGCTACAACCCTTTTGCTTCCAATTCAGTCTGGTTCTCCGAACCTGAAGAAGGCATTCTCCCCATAGAATTGATGTTACATACGCGAGTTAAGTCTCCATTCTCTGAAAATGAGAAAGAAGGAAGAGGGGATAGGTCAAGATAGAGAGGTCTTGAGGTATACAGGAAGGGGAATGAGAGAGCTCATATTGGATGGCCATGATCTCAGCACAGTAAGGGGGACATTATCTAAAAGAGATAGGTAGAATTGAGGCTGAGAGAGGAGAAAGTTTGGAGTACCCAGTTGGGAGACAGTGTGATAGGGAATGAATCCAAGATGAATAAAAGGATCAGTCAGCAGTCATGAGATCTCAGCTAAGGTTAGATGGCACACATACGTAGTGAACAATTTCTTGATTTTCTCCAGTATGCTCAAAAACTCTGAAGGCACAGAGAAAATATTCAGTGAGAAAGAACCAGAGTTGTGGCTTTCCAACATGGGAACCCACAGTGGAATGAAATGGCCGATTTACAAGGGCCAAACTGTACTGGGAAGGCAGTGAAGTCAAAGAAGGGTGATGGAATGGGAAAAGAAGTTCAAGAAGGAGGGACTTGGGGTGCCATAAAGGCCAGGAGAAGGCTCCTAAGGAGTGAGGAGGTAGGACAGGTGAGAGGACTGGAACTTAGGATCAGAGATGGGCATCTAAGAGTTCAAGATCTTCAAGGTGAAGGTGTTTCAAGTGGTGACTCAGGTCTTGAGTGTGATCTATCTTGTAGGTAGTTAAGGTAGAATCCATCTAGGGCAGGGCTTCTTAACCTGGGGTCTGTGAACGTGTGTGTGTGTGTGTGTGTATGTGTGTGTATTGTTATTGTTGTTGTGTTTGTCCTTCATTCTCAAAAAGGATCATGACACCAGGGAAATGATGACATGACTTGCAGTTGATTTTGATTTGAGTGAGAGCTGTGCAAGGTTACCAGACTCACTTTCTCCTCCAGAGCCCTCTGTGTCCAATGGCCTGATATTTATTAGGAAGACTGGAGATGGCCCAGGATGCATTGGCAGACCCTGGCCCTTTCAGGCTAAGGTCTTTTCAGGTTCTCACTTTGAATGAGGTAATGCCCATTCAGTGAAGAGGCCTCTTTAAGAAGTTAAACAAGGCATAGCCCCTTTAATCAAAACTCAAATAGAGAAAAAAAAATCAAACTGGGAGAGGAAGACCCTTGGGGTTCCTGGCCAAAACAGAAACAGTTACTATTTACTGTTTACATTCACTCTGGGCTAGGAGGGCAGGGACCTATTGTCCAATACACATACACAATACATACACACATACGTATACATATATGTATAAACTTTATATATATATACACACATATACATATATTTATGTATGGATATAAATATATCTATACATATATAAACACATATAAATAAACTTTATTTTGCTATAATTTGTTTCCCTTATAATCCCAATTATTTTATTTTATTTATTATTTTAATTAATTTTTTAAGAAACATGTTTCTGAGAAGGTGTCCATGGGCTTCCCAGAAAGTTCTGAACCACTCAATGAGAGGAACTGACACATTCAGGAAATGGAAGGTGAGGGTCTTAGAAGGTTAGGGAAGAGAGGCAGGCCATAAGCCAGGTTCTAAAGTCCAGCAGGAAGAAAGGAGGTGAGGGGAACTCTGAGCCAGTTTGGGTGTTCACCTCCAAGGGAGGGAATCAGAGGCAGTCCATTTGGAAGGTAACGGTAACGGGAAGGCAATATTTCAAAGGAGACAGCCTAAAGCTATGAATGTGGGTATGCAAAGAAAGGAAGCAATCATTGATGTGGAAAATTCTGATGCCCATGTGGTGTCTTCATCGCAAAGCCAAGCTTGATAAAAGGGTCTGGCTGTTTACAAAAGTCTATCACAGGCAGAATATCTCTGCCTCAAGTTATAAAAACAAAAGACTCTCAGATTAAAGTAGGCCTGCCCCATCTCACTGTGACTGCTGGATTCATTATAAATACCCTATGTCACCCCAATTTTACTTCCAAGATCATGTATAAAATCTTCTCCAGAAAGGACAAATCAGCACAATTAGTATCATTTCCCACTCTTTGGGGAAGTGAGCAAGTGGTTATTTACAAGTTTCTCCTCAAGAGAATAAAAGAGAGGTCTGACTCCCAAATCCATGGTCCTGGAAGTGAGTGAGTCAGAAGTTTTGGGGATGAACAAATGGAAGAGCAAATTAAATTGATCTACTTATGCCAGGGAAGGATGGGAAAAATTCTGTACCTTGGAGGAGCCAGGACCTGCTCTAGAAACTCCTCGATTTTAATGAAGTCTGTCTTCAGTTCCTTGTTAAACAACAAGAAAGGAGGACTGGTTCCTGGGGCTAGTTCTTTCAGCTCTACAGGTTTCCTAGAGGGATTGGAAAGAAAGGGTTATTTACCAAAGGGGTCAGACTCACCCGGGTGCATGCAGCAGCAAAATTCCTCCTGCAGTGGGGAACCAGATGAAAATGTAATTGGGAAATGTTTAACAAAATAAATAAAAATGCAATAAAATACTGTTGTTGTTCAGTCATGTTCAACTCTCTGTGACCCCATTTGAGGTTTTCTTAGAAAAGATACTGGAGTGGTTTGCCATTTCCTTCTCCAGCTCATTTTATAAATGAGGAAACTGAGGCAAATAGGGTTAAGCGACTTGCCCAGGGTCACAACAGCTACTAAGTGTCAGAGGCCAGATTTGAACTCGGGTCTTTCTGACTCCAGGACTGGCGCTCTATCCACTGTGCTACCAAGATCATGTTAATTTGTGATTTTCTAAGTCAATATGAGACCTGCAAAGATCCATTTCTATTTGAGTTTGATACCACTGATTGAGACACCTACCAGAGAATCTATCTATACATTACCCAAGGAGATTACAGAATATGCCAGGAGAGCAAATGAGGAGGCCTCCCTACTCTGGGCTAATAGAAGGTCAAAGATTTCAGTCAAATAAAGAAAACTGATGACCACTTTATACTTTTTGAGAGCTGTTCATAAATTCTCCTGTCCCTTTACCTCTCCTTTTGGTTGATTTTACTCTTTGTGGACATCTGTCAGAAGGCAGATAATCAGTCAGAAGTACCTATTAAGCACTTACTACGTGCCAGTGCTAGAGATACAAAGAAAGTCAGAACCAGTCCCTGCACCCAAGGAGCTCAGTCTAATGGTGGAGAAAACATGCAAAGATGTACAAACAAGTTAGACAGAGGATTAATTAGAAATAATTAAGATGGAAGGCACTAGAATGAAGAGCAATTGGGAAAGGCTTCCTGTAGAAGGTAGGACTTGAAGGAAGCCAGGGGAGCTGAGAGGCAGAGATTAGGAGGGAGCCTTTTCTAGTTTGGGGGCCAGAGTCAGGAGATGGAGTGTTTGTTTGAAGAACAAGGACAGCATTGCTAGATCGTAGAGTGCTTACAAGGGCAGATAGTTTAAGAAGACTGGCAAAGTAGGAAAAGGCCAAGGCATACGGGGATTTAAAAGTTAAAGTTTAAGAAGACTGGCAAAGTAGGAAAAGGCCAAGGCATACAAGGCTTTAAAAGCTAAAGGGAAGATTTTATACTTGATCTTAGAAGTAATGGCAGGGTGACATAGTCAGACCTGAGCTCTAAGAACATCACTTTGGCGACCAAGGAGAGGATGGACTGGACTGGGGAGAAATTGAGGCAAGGAGGTTGAGCAGCAGACTCAGTCCTGAAGTGATAAGAGCCTGTATGAGGATTGATGGGTGTGTAAGTGGAGAGAAAGGGATATAGACCAGGGCTGTTGGGAAGGTAGAAAGGGGAAGACTTGGCAACAGATTGGATACCTCACTCATCTGGGCTGAGTGCAAGTAAGCAAGGATGATATTGAGGTCATGAGCCTGGATGAGTGAGAGGATGGTGGTACCTTTGATAGCAATATGCTAGTTGAGAAGAGAGGAGGCTTTGAGGGGAGAGATAATGAGTTCTCTTTTGGACATAATGAGTTTGAGATGCCTTTGGGACATTGAGACAAATGAGGATGCAAGCCCAGGGATCAGGAAATAGGTTATGGCTGGATAAAAAAGACCTAGAAATGATCAGCATAGAGATGGTAATTTAATCCATGGGAGCTGACGAGATCACCGAATGATATAGTATAGAAGGAGAAGAGAAGGGGGCCTAGAACAGAGGCTCAGCTAGTGGGCATGATCTGGATGAAAATTTAGTAAAGGGAACTGACAAGGAGTGGTCAGCCAAATAGATGGAAAGCCAGAAGAGATTGTCCTGAAAACCTAGAGAAGAGGGAGTATCTAGAAGGGGAAGGTGATCCACATTGTCCAAGGCTGCAGAGAGGTCAAAGAGAATGAGGATGAAGAAAAGGCCACCGGGTTTGGTAACTGTGGAACGATGATGCTAGCCTCATCATTTACCATCTTAAGCGAATGGCGAGGTCAGACTACAGAGGGTTTAGAAAAGAGTGAGAGAAGAAGTAAAGGCACCAAATGCAGAAAGCTTTGTCAAAGAAACATAGGACAATAGCTGGCAGAAATGGTTAAATCAAATGAGGGTTTTTAAAGGAAAGGGAGACATATGAGTGCTTGTAGGCAGAATGAAAACAAACAATAGGTAGGGAGAAGTTGAAGATAAAACATTGGGAATGATAGGAAGGGCAATCTGCTGGATAGAAGGGGGTGGGATCATAGTTGTACTTAGAAGGACTGGCTTTGGCAAGAAGAAAGGACAGAGACCAAAGACCAGAATGAAGGAGATAATGGAAGAAGACATATGAGTTATAGGAGATGATGAAAAGGAGAAAATGGGGAGCCTATTGACTGGCCTCTATTTTTTTTTGGTGGAATATGATTCTAGGTCTTCAGGTGGGATAATGGGGTGCAATGGGAGGCTTGAGGAAAGGCAAGAAGGTTTGGAATAGCTGCTGTGGGTATTCTGGCAAGACCCCCTGTGAGGGCTGAAGGACAATCATCTTGTCATGTGTGCCAGAGTCATCATCAGTGATGCAAAATCACCAAGTGATTTGAGAGGATTGCCTTGCTGCAATGAATGCCCAGTTAAGATTAGATAACATGAATTTGTAGTGGACCAGTAAACAGTAGTAGTCAGTAAACAGAAATTGGGAGGTGATCCATCTTCTCTTCTCTGGGATTTAATAGAATTCAAAAAATATTTCTTGAGTGCCTATTATGTACTAGGCATGGGAGATAGCAAGATGAAAAATGATTCTTTTACAATTCCTCAAGGAATGTATAATCTATTAGGGGGGACATGACATACACACGAGTAACCAGAATACAAATGAGAGTTCATGGGATAAGTCAAACTAAGAGGGATGCAAAGTTGTGGGTGGAGTCAGGGAGGTATTACTTAATATCTAGCCAAACAGCCCAATGTGGTGGCTATTAGGAAGAGCCAACTCCGAATCCTGATCCAGACACCTGGACAGGTTGTGTTACTCTGGGCAAAGGGACAGTCTTCCTTTGAACCTCATTTGTCTCATTTATAAAATGAGGGTAATGAGAGTGCCTATTCCAGGATGACTGTGATTATCAAATGAGATAATACATGTGCAATCTGTGCTACTTTTTCATTTTTTCTTTATTTAATATTTTATTTTTTCCCCAATTTTCCTCTTGGCTCAGGCTAAAGTAGATTTGAAGAGAGAACCTGCCAAAGCAGTATATGATAATCCTGGTGCACCTTCTGCCTCAAAGGGGGTCTTGGGAAGCCTTGGGGAAACAATACACAGAAGCTCCTACCCCAGGCACACTAGGTGAATTTGTGCTTGAAAGGGATTCCAACTGTCCTTCGAGAGTAAATGTGGATCACATGAGACAGGGAAGGCCTCACTGAACAGAGACCTTGGAGCAGGGGCTATTAGCTACTTGCTGTATATGGGGTTCATGGTCAGAGATGGCCACCAGGTCCTTCCCAATTCTGTAATTCCAGGAGAGCATTTAGAGATACTGAGGAGAATAATGAATAATGATGAGAACTGAAATTCAGACAGCAAAGTGCTTTACATGCACTATTTCATTTTATCCTCTGTAAATGGCATACTAATAGGTGGGCAATCATCTCCATTTCCAGATCAATCAAGTAATCGGTCAATACCTACTATAAGCAGGCACTGGATTAAATAAGCAGTAGGGACAGAAGCGCGATTCCTACCCACAAGGAGCTTACAGTACAAAGAAGAGACAAGGATGTATACAAATGGATAAATCGAAAGTAAATCAATATGCTACACACACACACACACACACACACACACACACACTTACACACATGTTAAGTACAGGGTAGTTTGGGAGGGAGGGCACTAACAGTTGGGGGAATCAAGAAAAGCTTCTTACAGAAGATGGCGCCCAAGATCCATCTTAAAGGAATAAGGGGACTCTTTGAGGTGGTGGTAAGGAAGCAGGGGATTCTAAGCATGGGGAATAGCCAGCACCAAGGCAGGTAGCTTCATGCATGAGTGAGAATCAAAGTGTCTCAATGGCAGATCATGGGAAAGGAAGGTTGGGAAAATGGACTAGGGTCAGGTTGCAAAGAGTTTTAAATACTAAACAGAGGTATTTCTATTTGATCCTAGAGGCAATAGAGAACCGCTGGAGTTGGTTAAGTAGAAGAGTCACATGGTCAGATCTGCACTTAGGGAAAATGACTCTGGCAGCAGGATATACAATGGACTGGGATGGGGAGAGACTTGAGGTGAGAAGACCTATTAGGAAGCTGTTGTGACGACTGAGGTGAGAGGAAATGAGGATCTAGACTAAGGCTGTAGCTGCAGGAGTGGGGAGAAGGTGTTGGGTGCAAGAGATATGTTGTGATGGTAGAAATGGCAAGATTTGGCAACTGATCAGATATGGAAGGTGAGGGAGAATCAGAAGCTGAGAAGGCCAAGTAGAAGATGATGGTTCTTTCCATAGTAGTAGGCAGAGATTAGGCAGTAATTAGGCAGAGAGGAGGTTTAGGGGGAAAGATAATGAGTTCAGTTTTAGACCTGTTGACTTGTCCTCAGATAAGGAAACTGAGAGAATTTAGGTGACATGCTCAGGGTCACACAGCTAGGAAGTTTCTGAGGCTGGATTTGAATACAGATCTTCCAGACTACCAGTCCAGTGGTCTGTTTCCAATGCCACGCTGCCTATGAAGGCTGATGGAGTCTTCACAGATCTTGTCTCCCAGGTCTCTAGGCTTAACTGTAACTGAGAAAGACCAGTGACATTGTCATAGGGTGGGTCGGATACTTCAATAACTGGACGTTTTGCCATATGCCTCGTGTCGTACACTAATGTCTAATTTTCTAGTGGCTAATGTAGGGGGTGAGGGCAGACTTGTGATTTCATTGGTAGAGGGATTTTCCTAAGTACAAACTCCTTTAACATAGTGCTGGGCACAGCATAAGTACTTAATAGATGCAGCTTGTTTTAGAGAGTTCCCTGGGACACTGAAGGCTTAAGTGATTAGCCCAGGGTCTTTGTGTCAGAGGTAGGATTTGAACCCAGTTATTCCTGGCTCTAGGCAGCTAGGTGGTAGAGTGGCTAGAGCTCTAGCCTGGGAGTCAAGAAGACCTGAGTTCAAATCCAGGCTCAGAAACTTCCTAGCTGTGTGACCTTGGACAAGTCACTTAACTTAAACACAGTTTGCCACTGGAGAAGGAAATGGCAAACCGTTCCAGTATCTTTGCCAAGAAAACCCTATGGACAACATTGGTGTGCTATGGGTCCACGGGGTCACGAAGTGTCAGACATGACTGAAAAACTGGCTCTAAGTCAATTCCTCTATCCGGCACTCAATGCTCCCTTCCAACACCTATATATTGTAGTAAAAGAGACCTTTGTTTTCTTAAAGACTGAATGTCAAGTGCCACTCTAGGTCCCACCAAAAGCAAAGGTCACATAACATGCTACATTATCACCAGTTGAACCTGAGAGGTTCATTCTCCAGATCGAGGCAGCCCTTTGCTTCTGTCTCATTCAGTCTTGGGGCCCATTATCAAACAGGTCCTGCTTTCTCTCACCTGGTCATGTCAACAGTTGTCACATTGAACTTGACTCCTTTCAACCAGAGGACCATGAAGAGGCGCTGGCAAAAGGGACAATTTCCAATGCTCTCCCCATCAAAACCAGCCTGTCAAGGGATGGAAAAGGAAACAGAAGACATCTTTAGTTGAAAGTGGAAAGAAAGCAATTCCACAATCTTTTTTTCATATTTAAAATAGAGAATGTAGCCAATTGATCCCAAATGTTTAGTTAAATCAATATGCACTTATTAAGTGGTTTACTGTGTACCCAGCCTGTGCTGATCACTGGGGATCCAAGCAAAGGCAAAAATGGCTCCCAACTTGGAGGAACTCTAATTGGGGAGACAACATGCAAACACATATATACAAATAAGACGGAGACAGGGTAAATGAAAGGTAATCTGGGAGGTGAGGTAGGCACTAGAGTGGAGGGGAGGACAGGAGAGGAAAGAGGAAAGAGTAGAAGCCAGAGAAGCCAGGAGGTGGAAGGATGGAGGGGGAGCACAGCAGGAATGGGGAGATAGGGATTGGAGTGTCACATGTTAGTAGAGTATGGTGCAGGAGAGGGCTGAAGAGATTCCAAAGCCAAACAGAGGATTGTATATTTGGGCCTAGAGGTAAAAGGGAACCACTGGAGTTTATTGAGGAGAGCAGCCTGCTCAGACCAACACTTTGGCAGCTGAGGAAGACAGGCTGGAGGAGAGAAAGGCTTGAGGCAGGGGAGTCCAGCAGCAGCAGCAGCATTTTGGGCAGAAGGTGACAAGGGCATGAACCAGAGTGGTGGCAGTGTTGGAGGGGAGAAGGGCACCTAAATAAGAGCTAGTATGAAGGTAGAAATGCCAGGCCTTGCCAAGTGATGGGCTATGTGGGATGAGTGCAAGTGAGGAACAGAGGATGTTAGCAAGGTTGCCAGCCTGGGTGACTGGGAGATTGGTGGTAGTCTTGGCAGTAATAGGAAGGTTTGGAAGAGTGGAGGGTTTGGGGGGAAAGACAATTCTGTTGTAAACATGTTGAGTTTAAGATGGCCACAGTACATTCTGTTTGAGATGCTTGAAAGGCATTTGGAGATGGGTGATGGGAAGTCAGGAGAGATGGTAGAGTTTATAAAGGAAGGAAGTTATTTTCATAGAGATGATGGGAACTGAGGAGATCACCAAACAAGTTACTCTAGAGGAAGAGGGTCAGGCCAGACCTTTGGGAGATACTCACGGTTACTAGACACGACCTAGCTGAAGATCCAGCAAAGGAGACAGAGGAGCATCACACAGGTAGGAGGAGAACCAGGAGAGAGAGAGTGAGAGCAGTGTCAGAGAGAAGCTTGAGAGTATCCAGAAGAGGATGATGGATAGTGTCAAAGGCTGCAGAGAAGTCAAGAGGGAGAACTGAGAAAAGGTCATTAAAAGAAAAGAGCAGTTTTGGTTGAATGACAAACCAGATGCAGAGGGTTTAGGCCACTTTTTATCTTGCCTAGCTTCCTGGGCAGCCTTATTACCTAGTCATTTGTCAGCTAGACTTGATTGGTGGGGTGACAATACAAATATTTGGTAGGTCCTACTGGGACAGTGCTTTTGGAAAAGAATTCATGCTTGTGTATATATTCTGCTGCATTCCTATGTGTTGTAGAAAAGTGGAATGCCTTCAGTAGGGGGGATGGTTGGCATGGCCTCTAGTTCCACAAACCTACATGTAAGCTCTCCTAGCCAGCCATTTGCATGTATGGGTATGCGTGTGTCACCCACATAGGTTATGTGTTTGTCAAAGGGAGTCATTAATGGATACTTCTGGAGTCTCCTTTCTCCAAAGGAGTTTTGCTACCTGCCAAGCAGGGAGCAAGAGATTGGGGACATGAAGTTGACCCTTCTGCTCTCCTCAGAGAGGGAAGGCCAGGCTAAAACGATATCTATCACCTAGTCCCGGTACATTGCTAGTCTAGGGGAAATAACTTTTTAGGTTCCAAGCGGTTCCTGGCCGCTATCCCTTAATGAGGAGTGCCCTAAACCAGAGGTGTCAGACACAAGGTTCATGGCTGAATGTAGCCCACAATGCTCCCCAGTACAGCCTGAACCAGATTAAAATGGAATTGGGAAAGATTTTTAAAAAACAAAGATACAATAAAACAGAGATAACATTGCATTTTAAAACTAAATTGATAAGTGGCCCACAGGGATCTTTTTTTTAACCAATTAGTGGCCCCCATTTCTGAGTTTGACACCATTGCCCTAAGCTATATCTGAAGGCTTGACCCCCTTTCCACCAATGCTAGTCACACAGACTATTACAAGGAGTGAATAGCAAAAAAACCACATTTCTCCAACCCCATAGAAAAAAGTCAGGGGCAGCTAGGTGGCGCAGTGAGTAGAGCACTGGCCCTAGACTCAGGAGGACCTGAGTTCAAATCTGAACTGAGACGCTTGACACACTTACTAGCTGTGTGAACTTGGGCAAGTCACTTAACCCCAATTGCCCTGCCTTCCCCCTCCCCCAAAGGAAGAAAAGTCAGAGAAATTATACTAATTAGAATATACCAGACAATATGCAGAAAGAATGAGTTCTCCCACTGAGAATGAGATAGCTCAACTGGGGAAAATTCTCTGGTCACTAAATGTGCTAGGAATAGGGACACGTGATCTAGGTGCCAGATCCTCTATGTTCCTCTATAGTCTTTCTCCCCCTCCAGGTACTTCTCTCTGAAGAGATCTTGGAAGCGCATGTGACCCATCATGAAGCTGGAAGCTAGAAGAACAAGAATTTCTTTTCTCCCAAGCTCGCCCTCAACAACTCTGCAATAGGCTTGAGCCCTGGGTGACACTCATGTTGTCTTCCCTGACAGAATGTAAGTTCTTTGAGAAAAGGGACTTTTCCATCTCCTGGAAAAGTGCTTGCTATATAATAAATCTTTAATAAATGCTTGTTGATTGATACCTGACGAGTGGTCATCCTTGCATAGCAGAGCAGAGCATTTAGGGCTGAAGAGATCTGAGAAGTCATCTAGTCCTAGCCCCTTGTTCCGTAGGTGAGGAAGCTGAGGCCAAGACAGGTTAAGTGACTTGCCAGAGGGCATGCAGGTAGGAAGCAGCAGAGCTAGGATTTGAATCCAGGTCCTCTGGCTACAAAAGCAAATTTTTTTCTATTGTACCAAGCTACCTCCCAATATGTACCTATATCTTTCAATAAATAACGTTAGGATATGTGAATTGGTATGGTTCTCTTTTCATTTCCCTCATGCTACTAAGGACAGGCCATATAACCATTCACTCAGAAATCTTTTGCTTTGAAATGCTAGGGAGCAAACAGGGGAGACTGATTACCTCTCTCACCTCTGAAAATTAGCACCTTGAACCCAGAACATTCTTCCCACATACTTCTCCTCAGGTGATTCTCTGCACTTTCATGCATTCATACATACTCTTCCCTCAATCCCAGCCCACCCCTCCATATACCCAAATGTCTTCATTCCTCCTCCCTCCAAATGCCACACTTGCTTGAAAACATAGCACAGAGTTGGCTTCCTCCTTACAGCCTTTCCAGTCTGCTGGCCAACTTTCATTTGGTCTTTGCCATCGTTGGCTAGTGTTTTTGAAATCTCTCATTGACTGCCTGGCACACTGTCCAATCGTGGCTACTGGTCCATCGCCCAACTTCTCTGTGGAATCACCTAATGGCTTCCCCATCTCCGTCGTCGATGTCAGCTGGATGAGAGCTTTACTGACTGATTCTCAGGAACCTTAAGCTCACACACTCCACAGGGCCAATTGTGTCTCCCGCCTCTCCCTCTTTTGTCACATCCTTATTCCTTTCTGCCTACATTCAGAGGAACCTTTTCTTAAAAACAACAACAACCACAGCGACAACAGCCACAACAGCGACAACCACAGCAGCAGCAGCAACAACACACCAAACCCTGCACTTAATATTGCTTCCCTCTCTTGTTACTGTTTTATTCTTTCTCCTTATGGTCTGTAAGGACCTTTCTTGGTCTGTAAGGAGAGAAAATTGACTCTCACCTCATTTCCCAGAACTTAGCACCCTACTGTTAAGAGAATGGCAGATTTGGGGCCATGCAAGGAAGGATTAGCAGATGGGAAGTGATCAGATACAAAGGACATGAAAGCAGTTGGTGCCACCAAAGGCATATAGCCATGAAAACACTGCAGGGTGATTCTGGGTACTTGGGCCAAGGTAGGCCTCTCCAGCTGTGATGGAACTGATTCTACTCCAGCCCAAGATGGCAGCAGATAAATGGAAAATGTGTTCGATGTGCTTGGTGCATTCAAAGGAAAACAACCTTCCCATATTGCTTCTCTGGAGAGTAGAGGTATCAGTAAGCCTCTGGAGCTTGGAGGTATCATGCCCCACCTTTTAATCTCTGGAAAGAGATAGAAAAAAGCCAAGCAACATCTTTGTGGTGTCTGACCATATTACCAGGTATTCAGAGGGAGACCTAATCAGAAACCAGAACATTTCTACATTGACCAAAGCATGGGAGAAGAATTTTGCTGTATGTCACTTCCCAACCAGGATCCATTCTAATGAAGATCAAGATTTTGGAGGCAGTTGCTCAGGGAAGTAGAGTCTCCAAAGATCCCTCACCATCCACAAGGAGACCGCTCTCCCCCTTCCCCCCCACCCCTGTTGAGATTAAGTAAGCTAGCACCCTCCTAACCGTGTTGGTTGCCCTGAGGACTAAGCAGAAGGCTCAGCTGGGACCACCACTTATGTGGGCATTAGTCTATGCTCTAGAACTGCGATCAAAATAAATTTACTCAGTGTTATTAAAAGGAAACAATTTAATAAAAACACATGCTGTTATTTGCCAGGGTAGCAATGCTTGGTCAGAAGGAAATCCTGCAGAGCAGTGGGAACAATGCCAAATCTCAGGAACACCAACCCCATACATACTGGGCTTTTTCCTGCCTCAGGAGATGAAGAAGCCTCAGGAACAAACTCATCTGTAAGATGACCTGGTCCCTTTAAGGAGAAAGCAGCCCAGGCCCCAGAAACATCGGATATATCTCCCATACCTGATGATGTTCCGGTTCACATTTGTCTATCACTTGGTGGTGGAGTCTCATAATCTTATGAAATATCTTTGTTTTGAGTTTATGTCTTCCCAAGCAACACCCCCACCTCCACCCCCCAGTTTGTTATGGTGGAGAAATAGCATTGGCTGGGGCCTCCCAAACCACACTTTTCAACAGACACAGAGTTGAGGTACACCTCAAACCTCAGTCTCACTCTCAGGGGCCCACATTTGAAGGGAGCCTGGGCTATACTTGCTTTAGGCCTGATTCACCAGCCACCTTCTCCAGGACTCCTTTCCAAACTGTGGTCCCTTGTCGCTACTTGCCAATTTTTCTTTTAATCTCTCATTGATTGCCTGGCACACTACCCTATAGTGGTTACTGGACGACTACCAACCTTCTCTTCTCCAAGTTCCTAATCTCTCCACCCTCTCATCCTTCCTCTGCCATCTAGACTCGGGCTCTACTGAGAGGTTCCCAGGAACTTTGACCTCACAATTCTATTCTTCCTGTCATATCTCCAGCTTGCCTCTTTCTTCTCTACCTTATTCCCTTCCACCTACAAACACTCAGATCTCTCCTTGCCTGGAAAAAACAGGACAAAACAAAACAAAAAAACAAACAAACCAAAAAAAGCACCAACCCACAACAAACCCCCCCCCCCCCCACTTAATGCTCTATCCCCCTTCTTACTATGGAATTATAATTGGGGTGGGGTGGGGGGACTAATTGGCACTTGTTTTTTCACTGTTTAAGGAATTTTTATTACAGCAAGAATTTTATAATTCAAATTACGTTTCCTTGCTCAGCTATCAATTCTGTTATCTAAAACAGTGGTGATATTCTGAGCTTTTCTACAATAAAGAATTACAAAGTTAAAGACAGGAATGCTTCAGTTCCTCATCTGTCAAATGAGCTGGAGAAGGAAACGACAAACCACTCCAGTACCTTTGCCAAGAAAACCCCAAATGGGGTCACAAAGAGTCGGACACGACTGAAACGACGGAACAACATCAACAACTGTGCTGAAAATTACCCCCACCCCCACCCCCACCCCACCCGTCTATTAAACATTAAATTGGTTTTTAAATTTTACTATTTTTTTAGGATTATTTTCTCCCCCCTCCCTTTTTTTTTTCTTTTAAATCAATAAGTAATCTAGGACTAGCATTAAGTTTGCTAGACCTGGCATCTGCTTGATACATCAAGTTCAAAGTTTCCTTTTCATTTTTTCTTTCTTTTGCAATGTTTTTTTTTCTTCCCCACAATAGACATTTTTCTTCGGTGAATCGTGAATCGGTGGTTCCATTTCGTGGTCCCTCATCTTTTCTTTTAAACAGCGGGCACATCAGGAGCACTGTTCACTGCTTTCTGGGCAGCCTCTTTCGCCTGGTGAGCTTGGAGTACGGCTACAGCTTCGTCGACCTTAGAACGCAGAGACTCGGGAGACTCGAGCATGTGAAGAAGCTCCGAGTTGTCGATTTCTAGCAACATGCCAGTGATTTTCCCGGCCAGAGTAGGGTGCATGGCCTGAATGAGTGGAAACAGGCGTTCACCTAACATCTGCTTCTGCTCTTGCGGAGGGGCAGATGCCAACATCGAAGCAGTTAGAGGTTCCTGACCTTGCACGTGAACGGCAGGCTGCTGCATGGTAACCTGTGGTTGAGCATTAAGATGCTGTTGAGGATTGCGAACGCCGGCAGCATACTTATACTGTGGAACCGAGCGGACAGCAGGGGTACCCGCGGCAGCCGCTGCTCCCGCTGG
This sequence comes from Trichosurus vulpecula, assembly GCF_011100635.1. Taxonomy (NCBI): domain Eukaryota; kingdom Metazoa; phylum Chordata; class Mammalia; order Diprotodontia; family Phalangeridae; genus Trichosurus; species Trichosurus vulpecula. Next base: position 2,145,523 of record NW_023494378.1, read on the forward strand.
ACGTGGACCCATGGTCTGAGTCGACGTGTTTGCCACACGTGTGGACACCACTCGTGGCACCTGTGAAGAAGCTGGTCTCATCGTACTGAATGGCGGCCTGGGAGCCGCGGGGCGGATAGCACCAGGCATGTTCTGGAATGGATGAGGTCTGGCGCCCTGAGCAGTCCAGCGAGGACTTGGTCTGAGAGGAGCGATTTGGCTGGCAGGATAGTAGGCAGCCCGGTTCTGAGTCTGAGGAATAGCTGCCATGAAGTAACCTGAAGGAGGCTGATAAGGGTTGATCACAGGGTTGGGCACAGCTCTGACACTGGCCATTCTCTGCATGTACTGGTTTGTGAGGTGAGCCTGCCGCTCCTCTTTGCGCTGGGCTAAAGCTATGTACAACGGCTTGGTGGCCACGATCCTGCCATTCATTTCTGTGACGGCTTTGGTGGCTTCCTCTGGCGAGGAGAAGCACACGAAGCCAAACCCTTTGCTGCGGCCCCCTTCCATCATCACCTTCGCACTGGTGATGGTACCAAATGGGGAGAACTCTTTGCGCAGGCGCTCGTCATCAATACCATCATCCAGATTTTTCACGTACAGGTTCACACCCTGGTACCTGGTGATCCTGTCCTGCTTCATCTGTTCAAATTTGCGCTTGAGTTCCGTCTGACGCTCTACTTTTTTCTGAGCCCGGCCCACATAGATTTTTTTCCCATTCAGTTCTTTCCCATTCATCTCATCTACAGCCTTTTGGGCATCCTCGTGCCTCTCAAAGTTCACAAAGCCAAACCCTTTGGACGTGCCACTTTCATCAGTCATGACTTTGACACTTAAAGCAGGTCCAAACTTACCAAAGAGCCTCTTAAGCCTCAGATCGTCCATGTCCTCGCCAAAATTCTTGATGTAAACGTTGGTGAACTCTTTGGCTCTGGCCCCGAGCTCTGCCTCTCTCTCTTTGCGGGATTTGAAGCGCCCCACAAAGACCTTGCGGTCATTCAGAAGCATCCCGTTCATTTTGTCAATAGCCCTCTCGGCAGCCTCTCGGGTCTCAAAGTGTACAAATCCATAGCCCTTGGACCCATTCTCATCACATACCACCTTGCAGGAGAGGATGTTCCCAAAGGCAGAGAAGGTATCGAACAAAGCCTTATTATCGATGGACTTATCCAGGTTTTTAATGAAGATGTTGCCCACGCCGCTCTTGCGGAGGGAGGGGTCCCTCTGGGACCACATGATGCGCACCGGCTTGCCCTTGATGACATCGAAATTCATGGTCTCCAGGGCTCGCTCGGCGTCTGCCGGCTGCTGGAAGTTGACATAGGCGTAGCCCAAGGAGCGCCGGGTGATCATGTCCCTGCAGACGCGGATGGAGAGGATGGGCCCGGCCGGGCTGAACTTCTCGTACAGCATCGCCTCGCTCACCTCAGGGTGCAGGTCCCCCACGTACAGCGAGGCCGTGGGGTAGCTGGGGGCGCTGGGGTGCATCTCGCCGCCGCCGCCGCCTCCCGACGAGGAGGATGAAGGAAGAAGAGGAGGATGAAGGAAGATGAAGAGGAGGAGGAGGAGGAAGAGAAAGGCCACAGGCTGCCACCACCGACGCCGCCGCCGCCTCCGCCGCCGCCGCTGCCTCCGCCTCCGCGAGCTTTCCGGCGAGAGGAAAGGAACGGGTGGGGGGGCCGCAGTCTGGAGCCGGGGTGGGGGCTGGGCGGGGGGAGGGGAGGGGAGAGAGGGCGAGCGCGGAGGGACAAAAATCTCCCGGAATCGGAATCGAAAACCGCTCCACGGCGGCGCAGCGGCAGAGGGGGCGGTGGCAGAGGGGGCGGCGGCAGGGGCGGTGACAGGGCCAGGGGCGGCTCGCGCTCGCTCGCCCCTGCGCTCCCTCCGCAGGGGCTGCGGCGGCCTCTGGAGCTGGGAGGTGGCCGTGGTCCTGGCCGGGGCGCCGGGCTCCCCCTCCCTGCTGGATTCCTAAGGGAGGGAGGGAGGGAGGACCACAAAGGAGAGACGGGGGCGGGGGCGCCTCGGGCTCCATGGAGGGGGGGAATGACGAGGATGGTCTGTCATTCTTTGGTCAATAGTAAATGTGAGCTCGGACCCGAGCACACACCCGCACTCCCAGCACTCACCGCCAGGCCATCAAGCGGCCTAATGGGCGCCCAGTGACAGGGTGCTGATGGAGCACAGGCTCCCCACATCAATTCCCAAACAGATTTTTTTTTTTACTTCTACTTTACACAAATTCTTTAAAAAAAAAAATTACAGTGGTGCAGGGTACTAAGCCCTGGGCCTGGAGTCAGGAAGACCTGAATTCAAATCCAGCCTCAGACTGTGTGACCCTGGGCAAGTCACTTCACCTGTCTGCCCCATTTTCCTCAGTTGTGAAATGGAGATTATAATAGTACCAACCTCCCAGGATCAAATGGGAAAATATTTGTAAAATGCTCAAGTGCTTGGCACACAGTAGGTGCTGTATAAATGCTTATTCCTTCCTTCCTGCCTGCCTCATAAAATTCTTGTGAATAACAAACGGCAAACAGCACTTTGCAAACCTTGAAGCACCACATAAACACTGCTGTTTTTCAGTTGGATCCAACTCTCTGTGATCCCATTTGGGGTTTTCTTGGCAAAGATACTGGAGTGGTTTGCCATTCATTTCCTTCTCCAGCTCATTTTACAGATGAGGAAACTGAGGTAAACAGGGTGAAGTGACTTGCCCAGGGTCACACAGCTAGGAAGTGTCTGAGGTCAAATTCGAACTCAGGACCTGACTCCAGACCTGACACTCTATGCAGCGCCACTTAAACACTAATTATTACCATAATCATCATCACCACCATCATTATTCCTCTGCACTCTATCCAGCTGCGCTCTATGCAGTGCCACCTGGCTGTGCACATAAACACTAGTTGTTATCATCATCATTATTCCTCTGAAGCAGGATCAGATTTGCAAGTCTGTGACCCCAAGTACATGTGAACATAGAATACCTGCTTTAGGCTGCAAGTTTACAGAGCAGACTTAATTATTCAGAATGCTATAGTGTTCCAAGGTTGCCATGGGAGAGTGTGGCCACAACTGACCATCCCACAGGCATAGCTGTGAAGTCTCCAGGGGAAAAGAAAGAAAGAACGGATAGGTGTGTTGCCCTCGTCCATCATGCTTTAGAGGTGTCATAACGCCCTCTAATATGGCATCTGCCTGGCCCTCAGTGGACTGTCACTACCACCTGTTGGCCATCTTAGGATATGTCAGGTCCAACCAGATGCTGTCCATGAAGCTCTAGGTGGCAGAGGAGATGGAGGGGACAGAGTGATGTCTCCTCCAGTTGTCTATGCAAGGGGGCCTCCAGGCCTCCCATATCTCTTTCTTGGGGATCTGGGTGGTGGAGGGGATGATGTGGCTGAGATCATGCCACCCCCAATGGTCTATCCCAGATGGCCTCAGGGCTTCCCTGAGGGTCTTCGGATGCCTTAGTTGGGGCTGGAGATAGAAGAGATACACATTTAAGGAGATTTCAGATTCTCCCTGATAATATTCATGGACCTTTGCTTAGTGCAGGTGATGGAAGACCTGAATTTTTTGCCCACCCAAGGCGGTCTCAAGGCCTCCTTGATGGTCTCCAGGGAGATCGACCAATAAGCCATCCACAAAGGCCTCGGGCTATTCCTGAGAATCTGCTGGCAGCTTTGGTTGGGGTTGCAGAAGGAAGATCTGGTGCAATGCCCCACCCCAGGAGGTCTCATATTCTCCCTGAGAACCTCCTGGAAGCTTTGGGTAGGGAAGGAGATGAGAGAGCTACTCTGCTATCGCAAGCAAGACTATCTCAGGCCTTGGCAGGGGAGATGGAGTGGCTTGAAAGGATCTACCCTTCTATGTGCCCTCAGGGTCACTGTGACTGGGGCCATAGAGACCCCCTGCCCTCACCCCCTAACTCTTTAATAGGTGGCCTCAAGGCTCACTCCAACAGCCTAAAGTGGAGAGTCCAGCAGGGAAGGGGCTGGAGGATCTGAAAGGTCACCCTTTCAAATGGAGAGGGCATAGTTAATTAACTTAAATGTTACATGTTAAAATGTTGAAAGAACAAAAATGTTCTGCCCCATCAAAAAAGGGGGGCATAAGGCTTGTCAGATTTTTATGTCTTTCTGTGCCCCCAAATTTTCTTGTGGCCTCCTCCATTGCCCTGCACCCTGCTTCTCCCCCTGCTATCTCCTCTTCCCTTCCCCCGTGCTCCCAGTCTCTGCCCCCTGAGCCCCTGAGAGCCACCTCCACCAGGCTGCGGGGGATGGAACCCCCTGGGCTACAGAACTTGGGGATTGGGAACCCTGGCCCCCTGGTCCAGACTCACTGCCTCCAGCTTCCTCTTTCACTGAGCCCTCCTTTCTTTCTGTCTCCCACCACACTCCAGAAGGGCAGGGGCAGAAAGGAGAGTGCTTACCCCCAGGACCAAAGGAAGCACCGAGACAGCAAGTTTGGGACCTGGGAGTCTCTGGGGTGGCCAACACCTGGCCCAGGTTTGACTGCAGGCCCAGAGTCAGGTGCAGAGAGGCCGTCTTAGCTAAATGTGTCAGGGAGGGAGACTGCCATGAGAGGAGGTCAAGATCTGGGTACCCCAGCAGCAACAAACTGGTTTTCCAGGGAAACTTCTCAGGCCAGAACAAACCAGCTGGTTATCCTGACAATAGATCAGGAACAGGGGAGGTGGGAGCAGGGTGGTTTGGGAAGGCTGTCAGGACCAGAACATCCAAAGAGTCCTATCAGTTCAGCTCGGAAGACGTGCACTTGTCTGTATTTACAGATTCTAAAATGAGAGGAACAAGGGCAGGAAAGAGAGGGGGAAGCCTGGCTGCCCCCAGAATTCCTCTGCTCCTTTGGTGGGAACTTTCCCCAAAGCCAGGCAAAAAGGAGCAGTGGCACTGCAATGCCGGTTCCAACATCAAAACATCAAACAGTAGATGAACTGGGCAGCATGGCTGGCCACCAGGTGCCGCCTCCATCCAGCAGCAGCCGAAGCTCCCACTGGTCACATGGCTAAGACCTGCCCCTTTCACCACTCCCACCTCAGAAGAGAAAAAGGAATGGGAAATGGCCATCAGATTTGAACTAAAAATTTTAGAAAGAACTAAGGGATTCAAAAGCCCAATGAAAGCATCAGTAGATAGGTTCTCTAATTGGGTAATAGACTGAAGGAGTTAAAGAAGGACAAATTTGAGCTCAATTCTTAGTCATATTTTTAGTTGGCTTTTCCACTGTCAGCTCAGATTGCACATTCTTAAATGAAATCCCTAATCTTCTCACTTCCCCCGCTGCCCTGATGAGCTTTGGGGAGATATGAGAGCCAACCCCCCCCCCGCACCAGGCTACAGCCTTCTGGGCCACAGAACTTGGGTATTTGACTGCTCCAAGGTCTAGTTTAGGGTGGGAAACACCCTAAACATCCCGACTCTGGGGATGCCTCTGCCCACCTCTTTTTCAACATTCCCACACATCGTTAGTTGTTTTTGCTGAGGAAGCATCAGACCCAGAGTTAGTGACATTCCCCCCCCCCCACTCCTGTCCCCCACCAACCCCTGCCCAGTGCAACAGCAAGGTTCCTTCTCACAGGGCAGCCCGACTCAGGGGCTGAGGTTCAGATGAGGGCTAGAAGGGAACATGGAGTGGACAAAGAGCTGGGAAAAAAAGCTTCAGAATCCTGACAAATTCCAGGCCCCAAATCAAGAGAAGAATTCCCTTGCTGGCCCAGGGCTGTGAGAGAGAACCTGGTGGCCCCCTGTCAAGCACTGCCACAGGCTCCTCCCCCTTTCTCAGATGTGGCCAGCTTCCCCTCCCTATAGAGGCAACCCTGGAAAATGTGCAGCAGCGGCCAAGAAAACCAAACCAGCTATGTTGCCTCCTCTCTGACCCAAACCTTTACCAACCTTCCAGTTCCTGTAATAATCTCCTAAGAAGGTGTGAGCCTCCATGCTCTTGCCCAGTTCTCTGCTCCAAAACTTTGAAGGTTGCCTCAAGTTTTCCCTCAAACTGTTCCCACTCTGCTCACCTTCTGTGGGGAGGCTTAGATCCTGACATTCCCCTTGCTAGGAAATGCTCCCTCCATTTTTTCAAGTCTTTCAACTCTTTCCAACTTGGTTGGTCACAAGATGATGACTATTAGGCCACAGCAGCTCTGGAAGAATGCTTGCTAAGTCACGGAAGGGCTTTGCTCTACATGTTGGTGAAGGCCCACCTCCTCAAGCTCTGGAATAAGTGCCAAGACCTGATTCTCCCTGTGAGAGCCCAGAAACTCCCTGAAGACAAAGAGAACTTTGACCTGGGGCAAGTCACCATTTTGGGCATCAGGTAGATAAGCCTTACTAACGTGTAGTTAGTAAGAGAGGACTGAGAGATCATCCAGTCTAACCTTTTCATTTTATAGATAGAAACCTGGGACAATTGAACCTCTAGAACTGGTGAGATCTGAGAACTTATCTGTTCCTCTCCAGCAGACTGTCTTCTACCATCGCCACTCTTTTATTAATCTTCAACAACTCCCTATCTACTGACCCCCTCACTGCTGCCTACAACCCCACCCAAGTCCCCTCAGCCTTAAAAATCCCTCACTTGATCCCCACTTCTTATCACCAGCCTTCTATACATGCTGCCTTCACTTCCTCTTCTCACTCTGGCTTCTGACTGCATCATTCAACTGGAGCTGCTCTTTCCAAAGTTACTCCTGATTTCTTAATTGCCAAATCCAATGACCTTTTCTCAATCCTCATCCTTCTTGGCCTCTCCGAAGCCTCTGACACTGGTCATCCACTTTTCTCCTGTGTTCTCTCTCTAGTTTTTGTGACACTGCTTTCTCCTGGTTCTCCTCCTTCCTCTCTAACCAATCAATCCTCAATCTCTTTTGATGGATTTTCCTCCAGGTAACACCCACTAACCCCAGGGTGTCTCCCAAGGTCTGTCCTGGCAGTCTCTTCTCTATATATATTATTTTACTTGGTCATCCCATCCCCAAAGGACAGCTAGGTGGCCAAGTAGATAGAGCACTGGGCTTGGAATCCGGAAGATTCGTGAGTTCAAAGCTAGCCTCTGACACTTATCAGCTTTGTGACCCTGGGCAAGTCACTTAACCCTGTTTGCCTCAGTTTGAGCCAAGAGATGGAATGTCTTGTTCGTGGGACATGAACAAGGAGGTCAATGTTACTGGATCAGAGAGTACATGCTGGAGAATGATGTAAGAAGACTGGAAAGGGAGGAGGGGGCTGCTCAGTGGCAGGATTCAAATGAATTAACAACTAGTTCTCCACGAACCAAGCTAGGTGCCACCCCTGCTGATGACAAAACAGGTGCAGACCCCACCCCCGCTAACAACTGTTTTGCCTAACTCAACCTAAAATTAAGTACAGGTTCTAGCGAACCGATTCGAACCGGCTGAATCCCACCACTGGGGCTGCTTTATAAAGGGCTTTGAATGCCAAACAGAGAATTTTCTATTTGAATTGTGGAGGCAATAGGGACTCACCAGAAGGCTTTCTGTAAAAAGCTTTTCTTGGTCCCCCCCCTTCCCCAACCCAGTGCCTTGCCCTGAAATGATCTGCAATTACTCCTGCCTATAAATTGTTTATACATATTTGCTAGTCGTCTCGCCCCTTAAACTGTGAGCTCCTCAAGAATAGAGATTGTTTTTTGCCTTTCTTTGTACTCCCAATATTTAGCACAGTGCCCTATACATGCCTAATAAATGCATGTTGACTGACTAGTCCAGACCCTTCATTGACAGAGGAGGGCACTGATCAGAGAGGATTTAGAGGTGGAAGAGATCTTTCGACAGCTAAGGCCCAGAGAGGAGAAGTGACTTACCTAAGGTCACACAGGGAGTGACAGAGCAGGGGTTCCAATTGAGCTCCTCTGCCTCTCCCAGAACCTAGGCCATTTTCACCCTTCCAGCTTTCACCTGGTTCTATGATTCTAAACTGTCCCCATCTTGAGATTCTAAATAGCCTTTCAGATCCCCAGGCCTCTCAGCTCCATTTCTATGGAAGAGGACAGACTAGTCCTTTGTCCTTCAGCTCTCTCCAAACCAGAATACACAGCATTACAAATGCTCAAGAACTCTGGATTTCTTGGAAGATTTTGTTCTGTGTCTCTGTCCCTAGATGGGACAAAGCAGTGTCTCCTCTCAGCTGTGGTTGCCTTTTTCTGTGGGGCAGGGCGGAGAAAGGGAGGGAACCTCATCTGTCTTTGGCAGTAGGCTTTCTTTTGCGATGCTTGTATAGAGAAGTCAGACAAAGCAGACAGTGGATCCATCTTGAATTGGAAGGACTGACCAGAGCCCTAACATGGGAAGTGGGGGAGGGAATGGAATTTGATAGTGGACATAACAGGAAGGGAGGGCACCCTTTGGGCACAAGAGGATACTCAAGGCGGGGAAGTGTATGAGGAGGAGGGAGAACATAGCCAAGTTTTCTGGGAAAACCCAGTTTTATTTTTTTCTTTCGTTGATGTGCTGATTTAAAGGGCCACAACACAAATTCCCAGCCTGACTAGTGAAATACCTCCCAAGTGTTCCCTGAAAAATAGGCAGGAGTGGAAGGAGAGAAAAGGAACTGGAAGCAGTTTTTATTCCATGTGCCTGAAAAATGGACCCCTATACCTTACCATATCTCGACCCTGGACCCTGAAAGCTGGTCTTCTTTTGAGATGACGTTGCTACAAAAACCCTCAGATGACTCAAAATGGAAAAAAGAGGTGTGGAGATAGGAGAGGCTTCCAGCCCTGCACTTGGGCTCATTTTGAAAAACCTTTATGAAACACCTACTGGGTGAGCTAGTTGCTGGGAATCAAGGTGGCTGTCCTGAGTTATTTCCCAATCATGCTACTCCTCAGAGCCCTGAGAGGCCAGATCATGGCCACACATTGCCAGGGTCTAGAGGAGGCTGCCCATCTGTTCACAGAATCATCAATGGAAGTATATAAACAGCCAAATCTGGACCTTTGGGTGCCGGGGAGTTACAGAGAACTGATAAAGTCTGAACAAGAAGATGGGTGGGAAAAGCTGACTAGAGAACAATGAAAGGTTCTGAGACCCTTGGTCCTCGAGACTCAGAGCTGCGCAGCCTCAGACAAATCACTCTGCCTGCCAACCTTGAAAATGGAGATGATCTTGTAAGTTCCAGCTTCTGTAGGTTGTTGCAAGGGGCAAATGAGATAATGTCGGGAAATCATACTGCTGCCTGTGCTCCACAAATGGCAACTCTTAGATGCCCATTTTACAGAGGAAGTTATGTGATATGCAACTTAAGGTCGAGGGAAGGATTTTTTTTAAATGGCTAAAGGCAAAGGGGCGCTGGTTAATATTGAACAAAATAGGACCAACACAGAAGCTCCACTTTCTCTATCACTTTCTAAAGTCTAGACAATCACCACACCAAGAATTCAAACCCTGAAAATCAGTCAATCGCTATTGGGAGCCTGTGTAAGAAGGCTCTAGCATGCCTCTGATAAGAGAATTGAGTGTTTGTAGGTAGAACGGAAGGAACCAGTGGAAAGGGAGAAGTTGAACATGAGAGACAGAAAAGGAATAAATGTCCGGTTGGAGGCAGGAAGGCATGAATCATGATGGAGCAAAAAGAACCCCAGCTAGGTCATCTGCTGGAGCCAGGGAGGGAGAGCTGGGAGGGAGCTAGAGAAGAAACTGAGACTGTTGAGCCTGAAGAAATGTCAGAGGGTGATGGGAGAGTTGCTTTGTTTTGGTTGGCCGTAGAGGCAAGAAGTACCAATACATGGATGGTAGTACCAAGATGTACCCTGGGGCAGCTAGGTGGCCCTGCAGTGGATAGAGCCCTGGGCCTGGAGTCAGGAAAACCTGAGTTCATCTCCAGCCTCAGACTAGCTGGGTGACCCTGGGCAAGCCACTTAACCCTGTTTACCTCAGTTTCCTCATCTGTAAAATGAGCTGGAGAAGGAATGGCAAACCACTCCAGTATCTCTGCCAAGAAAATCCCAAATGGAGTCGTGGAGAGTCAGACATGACTGAAAAACGACTGAGCGACACCACCACCAGGCTGTAGTTAAAGGGAGGCCAGTTTCAGTTCAATTTAAGGGAGAACTACTTGGCCACTAGAGCTTTCTAACAGTACAATGGAATGTCTCCCATTTTGAGGTAGTGAACTCCTCATGATTGAAAGTGTCCCAGTAGTTTCCTTGGGCCAGCACCAGCTGTTTTCAACAAACAAATCACTATTCCTTCCAAAGGCAAATATGTTAGCCTCTTGAGCCAGGAGGAAATCTGTTAGCCTGCCTCTCCTTAGAACACAGTACAGAACATGAAAAGTTCTGAGGGAGGCTTAAACCCCTCAATCAGCAAGCTTTTATTAAGCACTTGGTGCTGGGCTTTGCGGTGGGGACACGGGGACTCTTGGGCTATCTCGGCTATCACCAAGACCAAGAGGAAGCTTCCAGGTAGTTGGGCAACCCATCTGTTTCATTGTTTTGACCATTTTAGAAGTTGTGTTGCTATGGGATCCCCTCTGCCTTCGAGGTTGACAACCACTTGGGTGCTTACTTCACACAACTAACTGGACAACACCTTCAGGCTGACCTGTATCAGCCACGTCATGGCATACAGCTACTTTTTCTAAACAGTGGTGTGGGTTAATAGCACCAGAAAGGAGCCCAGAGGCCAGGCTTTTGCTATTAAGCCTGAGGACCCTAGAATTGTTGCCATTGTTAACGGAGTACTTTCCTTCAAGACAGAGCGGTATGGAGCGTGGTATTATTAGGTCCAGGCAATGTGGTATATGGGAATAGAATTATGGACTAGGGGTTTGAATCCTGCTGAATTTAGATCCATCCTTACTGTGTGACCCTGGGTAAGTCACTTCAGCTCAGAGGCTTGGTTTTTTCTTCTATAATATGGCGGGGGTGGGGGCAGGGCAGGGAAGTGATGACAGCACCTATTCCACAGGGTTGTCTAGTGGGTCAGATTAGGTAAACCTTAAGGCTAGTTCAACATCAGCTACTATTAGTGTCCCCATATTCCGGGGGAAGAAACCTAGGGCTGGAGAATGAAAGGGACTCGCCAGGATCCCCCAGGTACTAACTGGCGGAGGTGGGACTTTTGCTTGTTCCACGAATAGCTGATTCTTTTATGACACAGATAGAAAGTATCAGAGTCATTTAGAAGTTCAGCTGAGTCAAGTAGAATGCTGGAAATAAGCAAGGGAAGAAAGGGAGGGCTTGACTTGATTGTTTCCTTGTTCAGTGCCTGGCATGTCACCGGGGCTGGAGGGGCTTTCCAAAGAAGCCACACAGAGGAAACTCCAAGATTGAGCCCAAAGTGGAAGCAGCCCCTCCCTGAGCTGGCCTGGGCTTGTCTCCGCCATCTCCTCCACCCTCAACCCAGCTGGCTCCAGCCCCTCTGCTCAGCCTTCTGATCTGCCCGGCTGCTTGCTTCTAGAATCAACACTCTTCCCCCACCTATGGAAGACAATGCAGGCTCATCTCACTTGATAATAACAACTGAGAGATCTAGAACAACAGAAAGTTTACAAACTGGGATTATCCCATCCCACAACCACCCCCAAGGAAAGGATTTTAATCCCTATTTATCCCTAGTATCCCACTGAGGCAGCTGGGGGCATCACAGTACACAGAGCCCTGAGCCTGGAGTCAGACTACCTGAATTCAGATGTGGCCTCAAGCTCTGTGACCCTGGGCGAGTCACTTCACCATTGCCTGCCTTGATCTGTAAAATGGACATCATAATAGCCCCTACCTCCCAGGGTTGTTGTGGGAGCCAAATGAGATATCTCTAAAGTGCTTAGCGCAGGACCTGGCACATAGTTGGTGCTATATAAATGTGTATTTCTTTCCTTCCCTCTTATTTTACAGAAGAGGAAATGGAAAATCAGAGGGGAAGTCACTTGCCTAGAGTCACACAGATAATGATCACAAGAGGTGGAATTTGAACCTAGGTCTTCCTGTCAGCCCAATATTTGTTCATTCTTGCTATCTTGGAGTGAAGATAAATTACCCAGATTGCTTTCTGGAACTCCAAAGAGTAATACTTTGAGAACTGTCCATCTTCCCAGCAAAAAAGATGGCCTCCTGATGCCCCCCTGCTAAAAAAAACATCTTCCTTCTACTGACTACCTTCCACCACCACCCCACCCCACCCCACCCTCCCTTGAAAAATTGGCCACCAGGCAAACTCACCTTGACAAAGAGCTCAATCTCAGGCTCCTGTTTCGTGCTGAGCCCCCAGTCTGCCATCTTGGCTTGCCTTCTGAACTGCCAGCTGTGTGCAGACCACCCCCACCAAAGCACAGAACCCCGGTCTGGTGCCCAGGAAGCAGTCAGCCTTCTCTCAGGAGGCTCTGGCTGGGAAGGGCTAAAACTAGGGGCAGACCCTTTTATCAAGATATGGGGTGACTAAACTTGAAACACTTAGGGGAAGTTCTTGAATTCATTTTCCTTCTTCCTGTTGACTTTAAACTTTTGAATCAAGGAGGGGCAAAGGGGGCGTGTATGGTGGAAGGGAGTGGTTGTTCCTAACCAGAGAGGTCTCAGAGCCATGACTCAGCATCAGAGAGAAAACACACACACACACACACACACACACACTCATGAACAGATTCAGCACACCCCTACAGCCTTGCTTTTATCTGTCAAGTGGGCCCAATGCTATCCTGAAACCTCCCTCTGAGGCCTGGGCTCCAAGCCCAGAAAAAGACCTCTCCTTTCTGTTCCTATAACCTGACATCACCCAAAAGCTCTTACAGGAAACAGGCCACCGGAGTCCTGGATTTTCTTAGTTAGGAAGGAAGGTCATTTACTGAATTGTCCTGTCCTGAAGAGGAAAAAAAAATATTCTTTCTCCAATCTCCCCATCCCCTTTCCCACCCCGCCATTTCAACACATACCACACATATAACAGTATCTGTCCTTGTGTACTCCCATCATTAAGCAGACAGAGAAAAGAAGTGGGGCAGGGAGCAGAAATGGGAAGGGTTCACTTCCCAGCCTGCTTGTGAATTTCAGTTCTCTCCTAATGCTTGCCAACCAAATGAGCCGGTCAGATTTGAACTAATTAGGGGGGTGATGGGGGTGGTGTGGTGGTCAGCACTGGCCCAGAAGAAGCTCCCAGGCTTAACTGAGCTAAAAAACTAGAGATGGGAAAGCAGAGATCCTAACAAGAGCAAGGGAGACCAAGAAAAGTAATCAGAGATTAATTTCCCCAGCTTGGAGTCAGAGAACCTGGGTTCAAATCCTACTTCTGGCCCTTAATAGCTCTTTGACTTTGGGCAAGTCATTGAACCACATCTGTAGAACGGGTGCCCAGTAGATAGAGTGTGTGACTTGAAATCAGGAAGACTTGAGTGGAAATTCTGCCTTCAACATTTACTAATTCTGTTTCTCTAAAGAAGTCACTTCACCTCTGTCTATCTTCTGTAAAATGGGGATAATAATAGTACCTACCTCCCAGAGCTATTGTGAGGATTAACTCAGGATAAAATAGGTCAAACACTTGGCAAACCTTAAAGTGCCATGAAAATACTAGTTAATAGGTAACATTTATATAGCACCTACTATGTGCCAAGCACTATGCTAAGCACTTTACAAAAATTATCTTATTTGGTCCCCACAACAACCCTGGGAGCTACGTGCTGTTAGGATTCCCATTTGACAGATGAGAAACCGAGGCAGACTTGAAGTGACCTGCCTAGGGTTACACAGCTAGGAAGTGTCTGAGGCTGGATTTGAGTTCAGGTTTTCCTGACTGCAGGCCCAGCACTCTTATTTTTATTCAGTTCAGCTAGTATTTGCTGTGTGCTATGCAAAGAAATTTTTCCTGCTCTCAGAAGCTTGGGTGGGGAGTAAAAATATGTAAAATAGTGGATCTCTCTCTCTCTCTCTCTCTGTACATATATATGTGTGTGTGTGTGTGTGTGTGTACATATACATACACATATAAATCCATATATATGTACTTAAGGTTTGCTAAATGCCTAGACTAGATAATCCTTTTTGGCTCTAATGCTATGAACGATACCATGACCACCTCCTCCAGGAGGCCCAAATGCCTTCCATTTACTCTTTTCTCTGCAGTATGAAGCCAAAATCCCAGTGTCAGAAATCCTTGCATGTTAAAAGCAATCAGCAGCTGGTCTGGGATGTACCCATTATCTTCCTTTTTTCCCTTCCATATATATATGTATGTGTGTGTGTGTGTATGTATATATATGTATGTGTGTGTGTGTGATATATGTATGTATATGTGTGTATACATATATATGTTTTTATCAATCAACAAAAATTTTCCTCTCCCTTCCCAAGGTCACACAGCTACAGCATGTGTCAAGTGTCTGACCTCGAATTTGAACTCAGGTCCTCCTGACTTCAGGGCCGGTGCTCTACTCACTGCGCCACCTAGCTGCCCCGAAATTCAGTTTTATACTGATAGTAATAATCCAAAGTGCTTTTATGATGTCCCGAAGGCTGTTTATGGGCTGAAGACCTATGGCGCATCTCAACTATTCAGTGCTGATGGAGCCACACTGATTAGTGATAGGGACATGATCCTGGAGAGATGGGCTGACCACTTCCATAGTGTTCTCCACAGACCATCATCAATCAATACTGAAGCCACTGACCATTTACCTCAGGTTGAAGTCAATCCCTCCCTAACTGAAGCTCCAACTCCACTACAAATATTCATAGGGACTGTTTGTTCCTGACTTGCGGTAGAGCCTTCCAAGGTCATATTGGTCTTATCAGCCACAGTTGGACACACTGTGATATAGTGATGTTATTTTGGTCCTCTTTGAGAACAAAGGACAACAACCAACTAACCCAGACTTTTCTGAAACTATCCCGTTTATCATTTCTTACGGTATAATAGTATTCCATCACTTTCATATACCATAACTTGTTTAGCCATTCCCCAGTTGATAGGTACCCCCTCAGATTCCTGTTTGCCACTACTAAAAGAACAGCTATACATATTTTTCTATATCCTTGGAAATTGTTTTTTAATTAATTTATTTTTTATTTTTAGTTTACAGCTCTCAATTCCACAAGTTTTGAGGTTCCAAATTTTCTCTCCCTCCCTCTCCTCTCCCCTTCCCCCCAAGATGGCATGTAATCCAATATGGGTTCTACATATACCTTCGCATTGAACTTATTTACATAATAGTCCAGTTGTAAAGAAGAATTATAACCAATGGAATGAATCATGAGAAAGGAGAAACAAAACCAAAAAAGAAGGGGAAAAAAAGAGAGCAAATAGTTTGCCTCAATCTGCATTCAGACTCCATAATTCTTTCTCTGGATGTGCATAGCTTTTTCCATCATGGGTCTTTGGAGCTGTCTTTGAACCTTGAATTGATAAGAGGAGCCAAGTCTGTCAAAGTTAGTCCTTACAGATACCGTGTGTCATATAAGTCTTTCTGGGTTGTAATGAAGTCTGTTTGGGGATTGTTTTGATTAGAAATAAGCCCTCACTCTAATTTCCCACTTTCCCCTTTTCTCTATTCCCCCCTCATTCCTCTGTGGAGTGAAATGTATTTCTGTTCCCAACTCTGTGTTTGTGTGCCTCTGTGTGTGTGTGTGTGTGTGTGCGCGCGCGCGCGCACGCGTTCATTCTTTGACTGGTTCAGAGGAGAGTGAGGTTCAAGTGTCAGTCACTCCCACCCCCAGCCCTTCCACCTTATTTGTATGAATGTCAATTTGTGCACTCCAATCATGTGGGATAATTTTTGTTAACCTTCCTTTCTCTCTCTTCCCCCAGCCTATTTCTCTTCCCTTCTCTTTCCGTTCTTCTCTTAAGTTCATCAGACATAACAGAATCACTCTCAGGCCTTGTGTAATTAAACTCCCTCTATGACCCCTGATGATAACAGGTTCAGAGGGGACACAAGTAACATCTCTTCATATTTGAGTGTAAGCAGTTTATCCTTGTTTGGTTTTTTATCATTGTTCATTCAAGTTTACCTTTTTATGTTTCTCTTCACTCCTGTGTTTGAATTTCAAAATTTCTACACAGCTCTGAGCTTTTCATCAGGAATTCTTGGAAGTCTTCTGTTTCATTAAAGATCTATTTTTCCCCCTGTAGGATTATACTCAGCTTTGCTGGATAAGCTATTCTTGGCTGTAAGCTCATGTCCTTTGCCTTCTACAATATCATATTCCAAATTCTCCACTCCATTATAGTGGCAGCTGCCAAATCATGGGTGACCTCACTGTAGATCCTCTGTACTTGAAATCTTTCTTTATGGCTGCTTGCAGTATTTTTTTTCTGGAATTTTATTGTGGTGTTCCTGGGAGTTTTCATTTGGGGTTTTCTTTCAGTAGGTGACAAGTAGAATTCAGTTAATACTTTGCCCTCTGGTTCTAAGAGATCTGAGCACTTTTAAAATTTTTTGAGATGTGATGTCTAGTCTGTTTTTCTAGTCATGGCTTTTATGATATCTAAATTTAAAAAAAATCTAAAATCTTTAAATTTTAAAAAATTCTTAAATGTTACTCCTTCAATCTGTTCTCAAGGTCAGTTGTTTTTTTTACTACAAGGTACCATAGATATTCTTCTATTTTTTCAGTCTTTTGCCTTTGCTTTAATATTTCTTGTTGCTTCATGGAGTCATTGGTTTCTATATGGTCCATTCTAATTTTCAGGGAGTTTGTTGCCTGGACAGGGTTTTTATACCTCTTGTGCCAAGCTATCAATTCCCTTTCCAATTCTTTCTTCCATAGATCTCATTGCTTTTCCAATTTTTTCTTCTAGTGTTCTCATTTCACTGACAATATTTTTAAATTAGTTTTTAAAATCTTGTGTCAGCTCTTCTAGGAATTCTAGTGGAGTTTGTGTCTATGCTGTGTTTTTCTCCAGGGCTTTGCTTGTAGATATTTTGCATTCATTCTACTCTTCTGAGTCTGTGTCTTGAGCATCCCTGCCACCATAATAGCTTTTTATGGTCAGGTTATTATTTTTTTATTTGCTCATCCTTCCAGCCTACTTCCTGACTTTGGTTTTGATGTTAAAGCTTGGCTCTGTGGCACTTCTGGAGGGAAGGTCTAGGCTGGTCCTGTTGCTGCTTTCTTGGGGGTATTGAGTGTTATGTCATTCCAGGATCTGAGAACCAGCTCAGGCTTGGGACCTGAAAGCTTTCAGTGCTCCCAAAGGAGTCTGATTCAGTGCAAGCTCTGCAAGCTCCTGATCTGGGTGTGAACAAAAATAAAGTGATGCTGGACTTCACCTCTGTCAGGAAACTGGGAAGCTCTGCTATTTCAGTGTCAGAACAATAGACTCCCTTTTGGTCTCAGATTCCTGCATGGTTATTCCTCTGCAGGCTGAAGACTGGGCTAGAACTGGAACTGAGACCCCGTTCTGCTCCTGAGATCTGAGCTACACTGCTGCTACTGGCCACTCAGCTTCTTACTCTCTTGGTATACAACCTAGCATCTGCTTATCCTGGACCACCACCATTGGGTGAAAGCCCCATTTTCAATCAGCCCTGGATCTGTGACACAGAACTGGGTAGTGAGCAACAAAATTATCAATTGGTACTTGCTCCTGGGTTGAGGCATGGGTCTGAGGGTGATCCAGCTATGGGTCTGGTACACCACCTCCCCATGCATGCTGGGGTGATCTGCTGGTGTACTCTTGGCCAGACTCCATCACCAATGTTTGCAGAAACCTATACCTGTTTCCCTATGGTGCCATTGACTAAATGAATGACTCACTGTGACTCATTCTTAGATTTCCCTGTCAGGTTTCAGTTTTTCATTTTCTAGATCTGTTTGGAGGGGTTTGGGGCTTTATTGCTCCTTGCTGCTCTGCCATCTTGGCTCTGCCTCCATTATAAAATGTAAAATCATCAGATCCTCATGTCCTCTGGGGAAATTCATAATTTGCCATCATGGAGGACTGGGGTAGGAAGAGGGGCTGAAGATATTTTGAAGGAGCTAGAGAGGGAACTTTCACTGGGGCACTGATGACAAATTTTCCTATTTCAAACACTTTTTGGGCCTTACCCTGTCTATCTGTCTGTCTATGTCAATGTTTCCTTTTTGATTCCTGAGTCTATGGGTATGGACAGAGGCTGGGTCCAAGAATAGATAAGACCATTCTTCAGTTCTGGGGTGGGAAAGTTCTTTAAAGTACTTGTCTGACTCTTGTTGTCCACTCCACTCCCAGCTGTCCAGACCACCCTGCTGACTGTCACTTTTCCTTCAGGTGTTTTGGGTCTGGAGCTGGAAGGTACTCTAGAGGTCATTTGGTCCAAAACCCTGTTTTACCAATGATGAAAGTGGAAGACCCACTGAGATGAGGTTAAGGAGGTTGTATTTATCTTGTGGAATAAAACGGTGGGGAGCCATGGAAGGTTTTTGAATAGAGGAATGATGATCATAGACCTCTGCATTTGGACCATTGATTTAATAGAGAAGTATGAAGGATGGATTGGGGAAGGGAGGGGAGGTGGTCACTAAGGAGGCAGTGTGCTAGAGTGGATGGAAGGCTGTGCTTGAAGTGAGAATGACAAGGGTTCAATAGAAACTCTGATGTTTACCTTGCTATGTGACCATGAGCATGTCATTTAACCTCTTGCTGCCTGTTTCCTCATCTATAAAATAAGAACCCAAATTGTATGTATGAGAATCTAGAAAGTATTTTGCAAACTTTGAAATGATGTGTCAGTGCTAGTTGTTGTAGAGGAGAGGTGATAACAGTGGCTATGTGAGTGACAAGGAGGGGACAGCTGCAGGAGATATTTTGGAGTACTTGGCAACTGACTGGATGGGGGCAGCATGGGGAGAGGTCAAGAATTGAGACTGGGAGCCTGAGTGATTGGGAGAATGTGAAGGTGTTAGGAAAAAAGCAAGCCTTGAAAGATGTCTTCATGATATCTTTGTGTTGTTTACATCACTTCCATTTCTAAATATAGCCATCCACCTCCCCTGCTTCCCCAGAGACATAGTTTTGTAGCACAGAATAAAAAGGTGGGGGGGTGGGGGAGTCAACCACCTGTCCATGGCCAGAGTCAGTAAAGTGAATCTGGCAGTATGTGCCAGAGGTTCCCACTCTGCAGAGACCCAGCAGGGCATCGTCTCACTTCCTGTCCCAGGCCACACCTGGGCGTTATGTTTCTTGCTGTTGCCATGGGCGTTTGCTCCTATTTGTCAGTATATCGTTTTCCTGGTCCTACTTATTCCTTCTTTCATTCCAGTCTGTTGTTCTTGGCCCTCAGAGAGCTGCTACCAACTGCTTTGGGTTCTCAGGACTCAAATGGGGCTTAAATCCAGAGAAGTTTGAGGGGAGATGCCTCATTCCTGGTCTTGGCTTCTAGGCTTACGTTATGTTTCAGGCAGTGGTGGGATTCAGCCAGTTCGCACAGGTTCGGTAGAACCGGTACCTAATTTTAGGCTGAGTTCTGCAAACCGGTTGTTAGCAGGGGTGTCGGCGCCTCTGCTCAGTTCTGTGGAGAACTGATTGTTAATTCATTTGAATCCCACCAGTGGTTTCATGGCTGATAAGGAAAAAAAACAGCCCACTGTGGAATCCACATCCACAGCTCCTCTTTTGGCCCTTGCCTCCCCTCCCTTCTTCCCTCCTTTGTCTTTTTGGGGAGCTCAGCAAGGTTTCCCCAATCTTGGTGTGGAGTGCCGAGGGGGAGTAACAGTTTAGCTTCTGCTCCAGCTCCAAGCCTGGAAGCTAGAAGGAAGTTTCAGTTCCTTTCTTCTTAACTCAGCAGAGTTCTTTCTCTAGTCGAATTCAGGCCCAAGAAGTAGTTAACTGAAATGAGTTCTTGTGCAAAGAGGTCAAGGTTGTCTGCTTGCCTGCCTGCTTGTTGCCTGTCTGCCTCAGCAGAGTGGCCAGTGCTTAGCACAGCGCCTAGTACATAGTAAGCACTTTGCTTGTTGATTGTTGACTGACTGACTGTGTGCTTTTCACAAATGGAGACTGTCACTCAAATACTGAGTCATTCTGGGGCACGAAGAAGCAGCCAAGCATTTGTTACCAGACAGAAGGGGTCTGGGGAAATGTTAGAATTCATTCTGTGATAAAGGATCCACTAGGCTCCTGGGGGACTTGACAAGCCAGTGGTGGACCAGGAATTGATCAATGAACCAAGCATGCAATGGCTATCATGGGACAGTTTCTAGTTGGCTGCTAGATTCTGGGCCTGAGGACAATGTTGGGCATTTTGTGCTTGGCAGCTGTACTGAGCAGTCTTCAAGTGCTCAGGTGATCAACAAAAGGCAACGGGAGCTTCTGGGAATCCGACTCTTCCCAGATAGGGAGACACCTTCATCTCTGGGCAGCATCGCCTTACTGGCAGCCAGAAAAGCCCCACTGAGGAGGAGATTATGGGAAGGGGCTGGGAGGCGCCAGTCTGTCTGCTCACATTTTAAAATTAACCTCACTCAGGAGGGCCTTGGGCTCCAGAGAAAGATTCTCAGTCTCTTGACCCCTTTACTTGGCCACCAAGAAAGCAAAAGTGGGAGTTTAGAGGACCTGGCTTCAAATCCCAGCCCTGTCACTCACTGTGCGACTTTGGGTAACTCACTTCTCTTTTTTGGAGCTCCATTTCCTTTTCTAAAGGTTGGACTCTAGATCACCAGATGATTTCAAAAAGTCCCTTTTAACTCTCAGTTTCTAACTTGGCAGCTTCCCTCTGCGAATTATTGTGTGATTCCATTGGCCTGAGTGACACCAAATTCAAGGATTTCTGGCTTCACCGGCATGAGGGCTTCCTCCTCCTTGAAACTGGGGGAAAGGGGAAAAGGAGGCTTTGTTTGATTTATTGATTATTCCTTCTTATGCTGCATTTCTCCATTTTCAATTAAAATTTTTTCTGCCTATATAGCCATGGGAGGAGTCTGGGCATAGTGCTGGGTCCTAGTTCCGGCCTTGCCATTCATGATCTGTGTGAGAAATCAATCCACATTTCCTTTTGTCCATGTGTAAAATCAGGGAGTTGGCCTGAATCATCTCTAATATGCCATCTGGCTCTGACAATCATAATTCCAGACTTCACAGGGTTGGGCTTGACTTGACTCAGTTCTTGACCACATTCCTTGTCTTCCACAGGCCATATGTGGAACACACACATTACTTGCTGAAGCTTTTAAATAATAAACTTCAATATATGCAATGTGTCTCACCCATAGACCTCCCACTTTTGCAGCTTAGGTGGCACACTGCTGCTCCTGGAGTCAGGAAGTTCTTGTTGTTTGTTATGGCTCAGTTGTTTCTCAGTTGTGTCTGACTCTTTGTGAGCCCATTTGGGGGTTTCTTGGCAAAGTGTGCCATTTCCTTCTCCAGCTCATTTTACAGATGATCCCCATTTTACAGATGAGGAAACTGAAGCAAACAGGGTTAAGTGACTTGCCCAGAGTCACACAGCTAGTAAATGTCTGAGGCCAGATTTAAACTCAGAAAGATTGGTCTTCCTGAATCCAGGCCCAGCACTCTATCCACTGCAACACCTAGGAAGACCTAAGTTCAAATCCAGCCTCAGACACTTACTAGCTGTGTGCCCCTGGGCAAATCGCTTCACCTCTGTTTGCCTCAGTTTCCTCATCTGTAAAATGGGGTTCATAATAGCACCTACCTCCCAGAATTGTTGTGAGGCTCAAATAAGATAATAATTACAAAATTTTTAGCACAGTGACTGCCACACAGTAAATGGGTGTTCTCTTCATTTCTGCAGAGGATTGGGGTTGGGGATGTTTTCTTTTGAATCATGCTTGTTCCTTTCAAATTTGCAACCTTCACTTTTAATTGTTTTTGTTTTTGTTGTTGTTTGTTCTTTCCATTGACATTGTTGTAGTTAGTGTGTATATTGATTCTTTTTTGCTTTGCTGACTTCCCTCTGCATCAGTTCATGTAGATCTTTCCATGCTTCTCTATATTCGCCACAAGCACTATTTCTTACAGCACAGGAATATTCCATTACATTCATCTACCACAACGTGTTTAGCCATTCCTCAATCAATAGGCATCTATTTTGTTTCCAATTCTTTGCTATCACCAAAAAATGCTGCTATAAATATTTTGGAGTATATGGAGACTTTCTTCTTATCAATGACCTCCTGTTTCAACAATCCGGTTAGCAGCTGCTGTGGCTGGGTAAAACCAACAATGACCAGCTCACAGAACCCTGCAAGCCCAGAATCTTTTGATCTGCTTTACTAAGGAAAGCAACGTTAAGGGGTTAACAATCTCACTTTAATCCAACGTATAAATATCATTCACTTAGTTCAAGGGAAAAAGCTAGCACCCTGAACTTCAGAGCAGATACAAATTACAAACATCAACAGACAGACCTTGTCCGATTCAAATCTCAACGCATAGTTACCAGAGTTTAACAAAGTCCGAACATCTGGGTTTACAAGCTGGAGGGCTCTTTACAGCTGCCCAGAGTCTCCACTTCAACATGCCTCCAACAGTGAGAGCCCTAAGCAAATAGCTCTCTCTTCTCTTTTCATGCACTCTTTAGCCATCATCAAATGTCATCTGAGCCACCAGAACTTAAGCTCTTACTATTGGCTCTGGAGTTAGCAACACCCCTTAGGACCCATGTGACCTAAAATCATCACAAAAATTTGACTGAAACCCATGTGGTCTAAAAGCCTCTGATGTCACAAACATGTCACTCAAACCCATGTAAACTAGGCTTTCCCTTAAGGCAAGGAGGTCATCAAGGACTCCTAATTTAATCAAGGAAACAAAGGCCAAACTCTTCAAGGGCACTTGGTTGAATAAGTGCTAAGAACCCATCTTGATTTCCAATACACCTCCTTGGGGAATAAATCTTGTAGTGATTTAGTCACTTGCTATGCATAATTCCAAACTACTTTCTTATATGATTTACAATTCTACCAATAATGCACTAGTGTGTGTCTTCCCACAACTCCTCCAACATTGAATGTTCCTATCTTTTTTCATCTTTGCAAATTTTCAGGGTGCGAGGTGAAACCTCAGGGTTGTTTTGATTTGTAGTTTTTCTGATTAGTGATTTGGATCATCCTTTCATATGGTCATTTACAGTTTGCAATTCTTTTGAGAATTTTTTGTTCATATCCTTTGATCATTTACCTAATGGGGAATGGCTTTTGGATATATATACATATATAATATTTTATGTAATATGATTTGATATATAATATTATATGATTCCATTTTCCCATATTGTATCATTTTATATTTAAAATGCATTATAGGGGAAGATGGCAGAGTAGGTCAGAAAATTCCAAGCTCTCAAGATCTCTCCCACAAAAGAGTTAAAATAGCACCTTAGGGTGAACAAAGTGTGAGTGGAGACAAAGAAGAATAGGGGCACAACCGGGGTCTTCCTGGAACAATTTGAGAAGATCTGAAGAAAAATCCCAGGAAGAGGTCTGGTCCCTGTGAGGAGTAAACACCTCCAGGCTAGGTTCCATTTTAACAACAAGCTGCAAGCCACTTAAACAACAGGTGGCAAGTCCTGGGGTTAGTTGGTTTGAGAGGCTGCCTTGGCCCCAGCCACTGGAACTTTTCACCCTGGGATAGTGAGGGGAGTCAGGCATTTGAGCCCAGGAAGATTGAGGGAACTTCTGCTGACGAGGAATGCCAGATCCAGCTGTGCTTCAAAGAGTGGTGGGGGTGAGAAGGAGCCAGCACACGCCCGGTGAGTGCCAGAGCAGTGGGGCAGAAAGCCCCCGGCTGTGGGCACTTATAGGAGGTTAGAGATTTGGCTTTGGTTCCAGGCTAGAGGGGAGAACTGAAGATCTGGGGCAAGAGGCACCATACCCCAAGGATAGAGGTGATTACAGAAATCAAGCTATTACCACCAAAAATGCACAGGCAAAGGAGAAAGCTTAGAACCATAGAAAGCTATTACAGGAATAGAGATGACCTGGGTTCATCTTCAGAGGAGGTTATTGAAGTAAAGAAACCCCCCCCAAAAGTAATGTCAAACGATCACCTGCCCAAAAAGAATTTATAGATCTTAAAAAGACTTTAAAAATCAAATGGCAGAGATGGAAGAAAAACTAAAAAAAATAAGAATAATCCAAGAAAAACAAGAAGGTTATGAAAGGAAAGTCAACCAACTAGAAAAGGAGATTCAGAATCTTGAGGAAAATGACACTTTGAAAATTAGAATTGGGCAAAGTGAAGCCAGTGAAATTCTAAGAGATCAACAAATAATTAAACAAAATATGAATAATGAAAAAATAGAAGAGAAAGTAAAACATCTTGTAAGAAAAACAACAGATTTGGAAAATAGATCAAGAAGAGAAAATATAAAAATAATCAGACTAACTGAAAGTTATGATCAAAAAAAGAATCTTGATCCAATAATACAAGAAATAATTAAAGAAAATTATCCTGAAGCATTAGAACAAGGTAGGGAAGTAGAAATAGAAAAAATCCATTGATCATCACTTAACAGAGATCCTATAAGGAAAACTCATAGGAATATCATAGTCAAATTCTGAAACCCCTACCTCAAGGACAAAATATTAAAATCATCAAGATTAAAACAATTTAAATATGATGGTGACACAATTAGAAATACACAAGACTTAGCAGCAGAAACATTAAAGGACCGCAGGTCTTGGAATACAACATATGGAAGAGCAAAAGAACTAGGGCTCCGGACAAAAATATCATACCCTGTAAAGTTAAGTATTGTCCTGAATGAAAAAATGGACATATGGTAAACTCTCAGACTTTCAAGACTTTGTTAAAAAAATCCTGAACTTAATAGAAGATTTGACATACAAGAACCAAGAGAAATATAAGGCACATTCCAAAGACTGATTATAAGGGATTCATAAGGACAGACTGTTTACCTTTTATATATGTAAAATATATGTCTAAGATTCTTACTAATAATTGACTAGCTCATAAGAAAGATTGGGGTAAACCTGACTATGATATGAATTTAAATAGTAAAACCAGTTAGGAACAGCTAAAAAGAGTAACTATTTTATACAAATGAGGTGCAAGAGGAAGAATGGATATAGAGGAATTAGATGGGGGAGGAGGGCTGGTAGTTCTGGTAATGTACTTTTATCAGGAATGGGTTCAAGAGGGAACAATACATATATGTTTAGAGGAGTATAAAAGTCTTCTAAATTTAGAAGAAATAAAATGGTAGGGGGAATAGGAAGGGAGGTGAGGACAAGGGAGGGATTTTCAGGGGAGAATGGGGGAATAGGTAAAAGGGGGTATAGAAGGGTGTTTAGATTTATGGAAATGGGAGGATAGGGGAGGGATCCTTGGAGGGGGGTAGGCAAGTAATAGGAGGGCAAGGTAGTTGGTAGAAGTAGAGGAGTCTGGAGGGATAGGAAACGAGATATGAACAAACATAAAAACAAAGATCAGAAATAGAGTATGTTTGGGAAAATATATGTCCATATATGTATGTATATATGTATATGTGTATGTATATATGTATAGCTATAGAGAAACATATCTAAACTTTATTGTAGCCTTCGGGGGGGAGGGAAAAAAGAACAAAGTAAAAAAGTACACAACAGAGAACAAACAAAAACTCACAAGGAAGCAAAGAAAAGATGGACAATTATCAACACAATGTGTATTATTTATCATACAGGCTTTCTTGAAGTGAAAATTTATTGTTATATATTTTGAATCCTCTCTTACATTCTGCTATGCACAAATATGCTTTTTTTTCCCTTTCTTACTTTGTATTTAAGTTTCAATATTTTAAGTTTATGATATGTTTTGTTTCTTTTTTCTATTCTGTATGTGTGTTCTGGCCCTTGAGTCTAAAATAAAGTTTAAAAAAAGGGGGGCAGCTAGGTGGCACAGTGAATAGAGCACTGGGCCTGGAGTCACGAGGACCTGAGTTCAAATCCAGACTCAGACACTTGATACTTACTAGCTGTGTGACCCTGGGCGAGTCACTTAGCCCTGATTACCTTGCCTTCCCACCTCCAAAATAATGTATGTATATTAGTTTGTGTATTTTAAATACCAAACCCTTACCTGAGAAATTTTATATAAAGTTTTTTTTTCCCATTCTACTACTTCCCTTCTTATCTTTGTTGCTCATTCACTCAGTCATGTCTGATTCTTCATGATCCCGTGGACCATAGTATGCCAGGCCCTTCTATCCATCCACTATCTCTCAAAGTCTGTCCAAGTTCATCTTCATTTTTTTCCATGACGCTATCTATCCATCTCATCGTCTGCCATCCCCTTCTCCTTTTGCCGTCAATCTTTCCCAACATAAGGGTCTTTTCCATTTCCTGTCTTCTCATTATGTACCTATATCACCAATGGCAACTATGAATATGCTGGCATAGTTCTGAATTGCAAAATATAACAGATTCTCTATATGGAAGACAGAACCAAAGCATTTATTCAAACACCAGAAAGCCAACTCCTCACAGCAACAAAGAAGTTTATGCGCATTATCACTGCAGGAGGCACTGCCATTCCCAAGCCCTCCCCCTGCTAGGGCCTTCCCACAAGCAAACACTCACAATCTTAGCTGTCTGCTTGCCTGTGTCCTCTCTCTCCCTCTGCTCTAACTGCTCTGACCAACTTGCTCCATTCTGCTCCACTGTTCCTGCTCCACCCTTTCAGCAAGCTCCTCTTACCACAGGCTTCATGTAACTTAGGCTTCCATATGACTTAAGCAGGTCACATGGGCCTATTAATAGATGGGAAGATCTTCAAATTTACATGACCATTATAGTACCCAAAGCTTCAGCTTTAGTATTTGACCTTCCAGTGAATAACCTGAATTAATTTCTGTAAGTATTGAATGATTTTACCTCCTTGCTCTCCAAGGGACTCTCAAAAATCTTCTCCAGCACCACAATTTGAAAGTGTTGATTCTGCACCACTCAGATTTCCTTATGGTCCAACTCTCACAGCCATGCATTTCTATTGGAAAAAAGCATATCTTTGACTATATGGACCTTTGTCTTCAAGGTGATGTCTTTACTTTTTGAGTATGTTGTCCTGATTTGCTATAGCTTTTCTTCCAAGGAACAAGCATCTTTTAATTTCAAGGCTTCAGTCACCATCTGTACTGATCAAGAATATAGCCCAAGGATATAAAATCTGAGACTGCTTCCATTTCTTCTTCCTCTATTTCTCAGGAAATATGGGACCAGTTGCCAAGATCTTCATTTTTTTTTGACGTTAAGCTTCAAGGCAGCTTTTATACTCTCCTCTTTCATGCTCATCCAGAGGATTCTTAATTCCTCTTCACTTTCTGCCATCAGAGTGGTATCATCTGCCTATCTGAGACTGTTGATTTTTCTCCTGGCATCTTTAATTCTGGCTTTTGATTCATTCAGCCTGGCATTTCACATGATATAATCTGCATATAAGTTAAATAAATAAAGTGACAATGTACAGCCTTGTTGTAATACTTTTCCAATGTTAAACCAATCAGTTGTTCCATATTCAGTTCTAACTGTTGCTTCTTGGCCTGCATACAAGTTCCTCAGGAGACAAGTAAGATGATCTCGTACTCCCATCTCTTTGAGGACTTGCCACATTTTGTTGTGATCCACACAGTCAAAGGCTTTAGTGTAGTCAATGAAGCAGAAGTAGATGTTTTTCTGGAACTCCTTTGCTTCTTCCATAACCCAGTGAATGTTGGCAATTTGGCCTCTGGTTCCTCTGCTTCTTCAAAAACCAACCTAACGCTAAGTGCCTTAATTTTGTTTGTTTAAAAGCTTTTCAGTTTCATGTAATCAAAAAATATATCATCTTTTGTAATTACCTCTATTACTTGTTTGGTTAAGAATACATCTCCTATCCACCATAGCTATAAAAAAATATATGCTTTGTTTCTCTTCAACTTTTAAAAAAATAGTTTGATCTTTAATTTTTAACATCACATCTTCATTTACATTTATTGTGGAATATAGCACAAGGGGTTGGTCTAAGGTTTTCCAGTTTTCCAGTTTTCCCTGTAGTTCCTTTCTCTCTCTCTCTCTCTCTCTCTCTCTCTCTCTCTCTCTCTCTCTCTCTCTCCCTCCCTCCCTCCCTCCCTCTCCTCTCTCTCTTCCTTTCTTTCTCTTTCTCCCTCTCCCTTCCTCCCTTCCTTCCTTCCTTCCTTCTTTCCTTCCTTCCTTCCTTCCTTCCTTCCTTCCTTCCTTCTTTCCTTCCTTCCTTCCTTCCTTCCTTCCTTCCTTCCTTCCTTCCTTCTTTCCTTAAGGAGAACTGTGTAATTGAATCCATGCAAATCTTTTGTATGCTTTGGTAAATTGATCCTCAAATTTTATGCATTTTTAAGTATTTCGAATGTTATTTCACTTTCTATTATTGCCTCTTTGATTTTGTTGTTATATAGAAATTTTGCTAATTTTTGAGGGTTTATTTTGTAGCCTGCAACTCTTTTGATGCTATCAATTGTCTCAATTAGTATCTGTTGATTTCCTAGGATTTTTCAAGCATACCATCATAGCATCAGCAAATAAGGATAGTTTTACCTCCTCTTTACCATTTTTATGTTTTTAATTTCTTTCTCTTGTCTTATTGCAGTTGTTAGCATCCAGGGCCATCTCCAGTTGTTCCAATCATATCTTGCCACTGGACCCAGACAGCTTTGGAAGAGAGAGTGACTGGTGACTTTACATAGCCCTTCCTCACTTAAATCCAATTCACTTGCAACTCGTGGCATTACCTTCCTGATGTCATGGTCCTCTTTGAGAATGAAGGACAAACAAGAACAGCATTTCCAAAACTATATCGGATAATACTGGGGAGAGTGGATATCCTTAAATTACTCCTCTCTGCTTCTGATTTTAGGTAGATACTTTTTTGATATTTCTAAAACGTTCCTTTATGCCTGTACTTTGTAGGGTTTTTAGGATAAATGAGTGTTGTACTTTGTCAAAGGCTTTTTTTTCTGTATCTATGGAGCTAATCATGTGGTTTTGGATATTATTGTTTTTAATATGATTAATTATGCTGATTACTTCCCTAATGTTGAACCATCTCTGCATCCATGGTATACCATTTCACATGGTCTTAATGAAGGATTTCTTGAATGAATTCTGTTGTCTGACAGAATTTCATTTCAAATTGTTTTTGAATCAATATGCGTTATTGATATTGGTCTGTAATTTTCCTTCTGTGTTTTATCCTTCTCTGTCTCAGGTACTAAGTCTCAATATATTTGTCTCATAAAAGAAAACTGATAAGTTGCTTTCTTTCTCAATTTTTGATAATAATTGATATAGTATGGGTAATAGTTGTTACTTAAAAGTTTGATAGAATTCTTCTGTGTATCCATCTGGAATTGGAATATTCTTCTTTGGTAGTTTTCTTACAGGTATTTCTATTCCCTTTTCTGAGATTGAGTATTTATTTGGTCTTTTGTTAGTTTGAATATTTTGTATTTTTGAAGATAATACTTTATTTCTTTTGTGTTCTCAGTTTTGTTAGCGGATAACTGTGTATAGTAGGTTCTGAAAATTATTTTTTATTTCTTCCTGGTATTGTTGTGATTTTACCTTGGTCATTTGCTATTTTGTTGATTTAATTTTCTGCCCTTTTCTTTCGAATCAAATTGGCTAACATTTTTTCTAATCTTTGTCTTGGGGTAGCTAGGTAGTACACTGGATACAGCACTGGTCTTGGAGTCAAGAGGACCTGAGTTCAAATCCAGCTTCAGACACTTACTTGGTGCGTGACCCTGGGCAAGTCATTTAACCCCAATTGCCTCCAAAATTTTTTTAAAAGAAATTTTGTTAGTCTTTTCAAAGATTTGGCTTTTAATTTTATATATCATTTCTGTAGGGTTTTTTTGTTTCCAGTTTATCTGATTCTTCTCTATTTTTTTGCTTATTTTAAGTTTATTTGTGGACTTTCTAATTTTTATAAATGAATTAATTCATTAATCCTCTCCTTTTTTGTTTTGCTAATATATATTTTTCTGGATATAATTTTTCTCCTGAGGATTGCTTTAGTTGCATCTCAGAAATTTTGGAATGTTGTATCATTAATGTAATTTTCTTTTGCATGATCATTAATGTCTCTACTATTTGTTTTTTGGCCAATCGATTAATGAGGATTTTGATATTAAGTCTCCACTTGGGTCTGTGCCTTTTGTTTGTCCTCCCTATTGTTATTCCATTGTGAATTATAAAGGGTGTATTTACTATTTCTACCTGTTTACATTTATTTGCATTATCTCTGTGCCCTGATACATGGTCAATTTCTACAAAAGTTCCATGTGGGGCTGAGAACTATATGTATCAGTTAACAGTACCGTATGGAATATACCATCTATCTTTTAGCTTCAGTTTCTCCAGCAGTATGTTCAATTCTATATTTTTTTCTTTTAGTTTATTGTTGTTAGATTTGTCCAAAATGAGAGAGGGACATTAAAGTCTCCTCTGCATCTGTTGTATTGCTGTATATATATTCTTGTGATTCAGTTAATTTTTCCTTTATGAATTAGATGCTAAAGCATTTAGAGCAAATATTTTCATGTTGACCTTAGTTTATACTCTGTAGTTCCTTTCAGCATAATGTGTTTTTCTCATTTATCTCTTTTTATGTTGTGAATGTTTCCTTTTGCTTTGTTAGCATGATTGTGCTTTCAGTCTTTTTGGATTCTCCTGATGCACAGTAAATTTTGTTTTAGCCCCTCATTTTAATTCTCTCTGTCTTTGTTTTTTTAGGTGTTTTTTGTAACAGATATTTTTTAAAAAAATTATTGGATTGTTTAATTCATTCACATTTAAAGTTATATTTTATATTTTCATCCATTTGTCTCCAATATTTTTTTCTGAATTACAATTTTACTTTGCTTCTCTTCTTCTGTAAAGCCAGCACTTTGTCTCTTAAGTTATTTTAGCTTAATCTACTTTAAGGTAACTTTATTCTGAAATAAAACTCTAAGCATAACCCCTACCCTCAGCCCCACTTCCCTTTCTGTTTGTCTTTCTTTTCCCTATTTTGGAGTTTTGCTTATATTCCATTTCCTTTCTTCCTTTTGTAAGGTTATCTAATTCTTTCCCTTTTTTCCTCTCAATTAAATACTCAAGTAAAATGTCCCTTCTTCTCTTCCCCTTCAACTTGTTTCATTAGTTTTTTTTAACATTGATTTATTTCAAACTTAAATATAAAAACTTAAATATTCAATAAGAAAAAAGAAATATAAACTTAAATACAAAATAAGAAAAGAAAAAAGCATTGTCATGTGCACAGCAGAACTTAAGAGAGGATTCAAAATATAAAGCAATACATTTCCATTTCAAGAAAGCCTATATAATAATATACTTATATTCAGAGCTGTCCACCTTTTCTTCGCTTCCTTGTAAACTTTCTTTTGTTCTCTGCTGTGCACTTTTTGCTTTGTTCCCCCTCCCTTTCCTCCCCTCCTCCCCTCCTTCCCCAAGAAGGTACAGTTGAGTGTGGATACACACACACACACACACACACACACACACCCCTATATATAAATGTACACATGTACACATATATACACAAATACACGCAGACACATATATGCATATACACATACATGCATACACTTACATACACATACATATACTTAGATATCTATAATCATGCTCATATATAGACATATACATTCATACGTATCTATGTAAGACTGTACTATACTTATTTGTCCTCTGTCTCTCTGAGAGTAGATAACCTCTTCCTTCATAAGTCTGTGTTCATTCATTTTAAATTTCATTTTCTATGCCTTTAAGAGAAAAGGGGGTTCTTTCCCTTATTCTCTTAATTATTTCTCCCCTCTTTCTGTCTATTCCAGACTTTTCTCTTTGATTGTAGTACTTCTGCTTATTGGCTCTTTCTCTAGTCTCTATATTCTTTATGGAATTAAAGCTTCTAAAATACCTATTTTGTGTTCCCACTTCTAAATAATTTCTATGCCTTGTAGATCTTGCCCCTTTCCCTTCTTATGTTGTGTCTCACTCTTACATTCTCATGTTATATGTTCCTGGAGGAGATGGAGAACTTGGAAGTATTTCCCCATTGTAGAAATTTTCCTCTCTCCTTGATTCTGCAATTCATTATTACCTCCTATCCTCCCTTGGATCACTTTTCCCCCATTTCTCATGAAATCTCCTTTATGGGTCTACTCTTCTGGGTATCCATTGTCCCTAGAAGCTCTGATTCCCCTTCTCCTGAGGCAAGATACTGTCCAAGGAGGCCTGATTTTCTCTCAGAGGTAGCAGTCTCTCTAAGCACAAAATCTCTGTAGATTATCCCCATTCTAAGGTCCACTTTTCTCATTATAGACTATCTCTCTCTCATTATGGGAGTCTATTTCAGTGGGATCCCCTCCAACCAGTGAGTTGAGATTTCCTCCTTTCTTTTCAGTCCCTCTCTTTGCCACCTCTCCCAATCTCCTGCAGGCCCTTTTCTTCCAGAGAGACTATAGGAGTAATTTTCCATTCCTTGTTCTCCATTGACTTGATTAGGGTATATCACACATTCCCCTCCATCTTCTTCCTTTTTCTTCCTTCATTTGTGCTCCTTTTCATTCTGCAGCTTAGTTCCGGCAAAAGACATTCATTCACCTCTGGCTGGTGTGTTGTGAGGTGTCCCTGTGTGTTTCAGTCTCATTCCTATAGGTCAGTTTAACACTAGCACCCAGTTAAGTTTGACATTGGGATGAAATTAGGCACTTGACTGGTAACATATGCCACAAGGGTACAGTGGCCTCTGGCTTCTTTGGACACAGCTTCTGTCATCTCCATGTAGAAATGCCTCTGGTCAGGAAGGCAGGATATGGTGACTTTAGTGGCCTTCAGAAATCCACCAATTGGTAGGATCCTGACTCTATGTGGGTGAAACTTTGGTAACCAGAAACGCTTTGGTAACCAGAAAGCTGGGTGAATGGAGCAGGGGCCAATCAAGTCACAAGGACATTTTGATTGTCTTTTAAGGAGAGCTAATCTCACTTATGAGGTGGCTCAGTGGCTAGAGTGCTGGGCCTGGAGTCAAGAACCTGAGTTCAAATCCAGCCTCAAACACTTACTAGTTGTGTGACTCTGGGCAATTCACTAAACGCTGTTTGCCTTAATACATTGTAGAAGGATATGACAAACCATTCCAGGATTTTTGCCAAGAAAACCCTATGGATGGTATGGTCCATGGAGTCATGAAAAGTCAAACATGACTAAATAACAATGAAATCTCAATTGTGAGAAACAAGGAAACCTACTGTATACCATCCCCATGGTGGCAAGGTCCTAGTGTTCTAACAGAGGACCTTCCCTCATCTATCTGCTTTTAGGGCCTTTACTAGACTTCTCCTGGGATAGGTAATACTGAGGGAAAAAAGAAAAACCTATCCCCCCCAGGAGTCACCTAAAAAGAATAAGAAAGAGAAAACAATGTGGATGAGTAGAAAAGCCCCAAATCTGAGCCTTTTTTCCAGCTTTGGAAGGTTTGAGTCTCAGATCTCAATGATTTAGTCCATGTGTTGGCTGATAGCAGATCTTTGCAATTCTCATTGGGTCTCCTAATACAAGCTGGGGAGCATGAGCTGATGAGCCACAGAAGAAAGGATGTCAGGGATATGGCATAGAATAGGATGCATCTAGCATGGTCAGATTCTTCTGTACCAGGAACATCAGAGCCACACCAAGGACATTTCTGGCACCATTAGCAATTCTTTGTTCTGCCTCAGGGTCATCTGGATGGAAATAGGTAAGAGGTCATAAGTGTATGCGTGCAAGTGGGTACCAAGGCTCTCCCAATACCACCACTCACCCAGTATTCTCTGGCTCACCCACCAAAAGCACATATTTCTAAGACTGATTGAGTTCTCATAGACAGCTGCTGGATTCAGTCACTATTAGCCCACTGGGAGATTCTGGAGGTTCAGAGAGACTGAACTGCTGGCTTCCCTTTGGTCTAAGATTCCTTCCACTGCAGGCTTATGCACTGGGCTAAAGGTTACAAGTGAATCACCGTCTGCTCCTGGGTTCCAAGCCACGCAGAGAGCTCTGATTCTGGAATTTGGTTTGGGCTCAGTGCATACTTAGGGCCTTCCACACAGTTGCAGCTGTTCCTCTCTGGCCTGGATTTGTAATCAGGATCTGGATAATGGGCTACAGAGCTGTCAGAGGGCCCCCATTCCTGCAGCCAGTGCTCATACAGGACTCCCTTGGGATCTCTTTCTGCCCCAGCGTCTCCTGTCCTGGTGTCCTGGCTCTGCCTCCTGTCTCTCTCTGGGCCTGGGCCTGAGTGCTGGACTTTGGCTGCTCCTGGCTGGCTCCCCATCCCAGGATCCACAGAATGACTCCCTGTGGCTTTTTTTGGCTTTGCTGATCAGAATTCAGTCAAATTTTTTTCCAGCTTGTTCAGGATAAGGTGGGATGGGTGACCCAGGCAAAAAAGCTTCTCCTCATTCCACCATCTTGACTCCATTCCCCTCAGGACATACTTTGAGACTTAATCTGCATCACTAACATTTGCTCTATCATTTGCTTAAGTCTAGACAATCAATCAAACAATAAATCAAGCCCAGATTTGTACTATTTAACAATTAGATCTCAAGGGCAAGTCTAAGCTGGCTCCAGATGATAGGTGTAAACAATCTGCAACTTATAAACAATGAGGGGGAAAGGAAAGAGAACCAGCATTTATATAGTGCCTTCTGTGTACCAAACATTGCATTATGTCCTTTGATCCTCATAACAGCCCTGCAAGGTAGTTGGTATTTATGATTCTCAATTTACAGTTGAGTAAACTGAGACACACAGAGGGTAAGTGACTTGCCCAGGGTCACACAGCTAGTAAGGCTCTGAGGTAGGATTTGAATTTAGGTCTTCCTGACTCCAGGCCCAGCACTCACCTAGCTGACTTGATAAAAAAAACCGAAGTAAAATATATAATCAAGGAGTACAGCAGTAAGGCAAAACTCATGACCTCGGAGAGGGCTGTGGGCATGCCTGAATGGTTTGGAATCGTGAAGTATAAGGAATTCTCTAGGTAGAAGGCAGAGGAAGTGTAACATTTATTTAGACTACAGAGTATCAGGTTCAGGGACCAATGCTCCCAACTTGATATTGTAGCAGTAATACTCCAAAACCGCCACTAGAGTAACAAGAAAATTGTAACAAAATATTGTAGCAAGAAACCAAGCCATACTTGTGCTTCCGCTCAATGCTAGGGCCTCCCTATAAAAAGATCACCCACGAATCCTACCTCTCCTCACTCAGCACTCTCTGCTCTGCCCTCTGGATGCTGCTTCTGAATCCTGCTGCTCTCAGTTCTGGGCTCTCTTTTTATACGGTCCTAGCTATCATGGCACATACCGTTGGCTCTGGTCTTAGCAACTCCCCTTAGGGCCCAAT
The DNA here is from genome assembly GCF_011100635.1 of Trichosurus vulpecula. NCBI lineage: Eukaryota > Metazoa > Chordata > Mammalia > Diprotodontia > Phalangeridae > Trichosurus > Trichosurus vulpecula. Next base: position 2,180,815 of record NW_023494378.1, read on the forward strand.
AGAAACAGACCAGATCACAATTCATAGTTACCAAGAAACCATCAACATCTGAGTTCATGAAATGGGGAGCTCTTAACAACGGTGGGCCCAGAGTCAAGCCACTCCTTCTGTGGCTCAGAGCCCCAGGCAAACAACTCTGTTCTCTTTTTTTATACAGTCTTTAGCCATCATCAAACCTGAGTGACCAGAATTTAGGCACATATTACCAGCTCTGGTCTTAGCAACTCCCCTTAGGGCCCTGGGGGTTTCCGCTTCCACATCAGCTTAGCACCTAGTAATTAGGGGTTTGGACCTGAGTTAGACTCAATCAAAGACACTTAATTAATCTAGCATTCTAAAACAGTAAAAATGTCCCACCTTAATAACCAATACACTACCCAAACTCACCTAGCTGGAATGCTACATTCTTCCCTTAGCCAAAACATTTGCATTCCCTTGAAAAAAATAAGCTGGGGAAGTCTTAAAACCTGCAACTTATACACAACACATCATTCAACTGAAATGGTATTCTCCAGTCATCAATGATCTCTGGAATTGACAAATGCAATGGCCTTTTCTCAATCCTCACTCTTCTTGACCTGTCTGTAGCCTTTGACACTCCTCCTGGATATTCCTCTTTTCTAGTTTTTTCGTACATTGTTCTCTCCTGGCTCTCCTCGGATCTTCATCCAGATAATTCTCGTTAACTGGAGCGGAAGGCCTCTCTTCTTTTTGCCCTTTACTATTTTTCTTGGCCATCTCATCAGCTCCCATAGAATCAATTAGCATCTCTATGCAGATTGTTTTCAGATTTATTTGTTCAGCACCAATCTCTCTGCTAACCTCCAGTCTTACATCTCCAATTGCCTATTAGATATTTTGAATTGTCTGTCCCATAGACATCTGAAACTCTACATGTACCAAACAGGGCCCATTATCTTTTCCCCCACATCCTCCCGTCTTCTGAATTTCCCTGTTCCCATCAAGAGCACCACAATCCTCCCAGTCATTCAAGTTAGAAACCTAGGTGCCATCTTTGACTCTTCATTCTCACTCACCCCACATATGCACTCAGTTGCTAGGTCCTTTTTACCTTCACAGCATTTCTTTCCTATGTCCCCTTCTCTCCTCTGACATAGCTGCCACCTTGGTGCAGGCCTTCATCACCTCAAGCCTGGATTACTTCAATTGGTTTCCATGCCACAAGTCTCTTTCAAGGTGAACTCCAGTCCTCCACTCAGCTATCAAGGTGAGCTTCCTAAAGAGAAGTGCTGACCATACCATCCCTCTATTCAATCAATTCTAGTGGCTCCTTATTACCTCCAGGATCAAATAGAAAATCCTCTGTTTGGCTTTTAAAACCCTTCCCAGCCTGACTCCTTCCTTCCCTGCCAATTTTCTTCAACTTTACTGCCCTTCATGTACTCCCCGATCCAGGCCTCTTTGATTTCCTTGCAGAAGACACTCTCTCACTCCAGGCCTTTTCACTGGCCGTGGCCCCTGCCTGGAAGCCTCTCCTTCCTTGTCTCTGCCTCCTGCCTTCCTTGGCTTCAGTCAAATCTCAGCTCATATCCAGCCTTCTGCAATAGGCCTTTTCTGGTCCTCCTCAATGTTAGGGGATTCCCTCCAGGATTCCCTCCCACTTACCTTATATATCTTGCATGTACAAAGTTGTTTGCATGTCTCCCCTGTTAGAATTTGAAGTCCTCAAGGGCAGGGACCCTGTTTTTGCCTTTTTTTTTAATCCCTAGTGCTTAGCACAATGCCTGGCATAGTAAGCCCTTAATAAAATGCTTGTTGAAAATATTTATAGCAGTTCTTTCTGTGGTGCCTAAGAATTAGAAATTGAAGGGATGCCCATCAATTGGGGAATGGCTAAACAAGCCGTGGTATATGATTATAATAGAATATTATTGTGCTATAAGAAATGGCAAGCAGGATGATTTCAGAAAAACCTGGAAAGACTTACATGAACTGATGCAAAGTGAACAGAACACAGTAAAAGCAACAGCACAAAGTGAACAGAACACATTAACAGCAATATTGTTCGATGAAAGACTGTGAATGACAGGTAGGGAACCTGCGGCCTCAAAGCCACATGTGGCCCTCTAGGTCCTCAAGCTCAGACCTTTGCCTGAATCCAAACTTCACAGAACAAATCCCCTTAATGAAAGGATTTATTTTGTAAAACTTGGACTTGGTCAAAAAGTCACATCCCAGGACCTAGAAGGCCACATGTGACCTCGAGGCCTCAGGTTCCCCAGCCCTGATTTAGCTATTCTCAGCAATACAATGATCCAAGACTAATCCAAAGGACTAATGATGGAGCATGCTATCTGCCTCCAGAGAAAGAACTGATATTGTTTAAACACAGACTGAAGCATTCTATTTTTCACTTTCTTTCTTTCATTCTTTTTCTTTTATTGGAGTCTTCTTGCACAAAATGACTAATATGGAAATGTTTTACATGATTGCACATGTATATATATACATATCTATCTATCTATCTATCTATCTATCTATCTATCTATCTATCTATCTATCTATCTACATGATGGCTTAATGTCTCAGGGAGCAGGGAGAGAAGAGAGGGAAGGATAGAGTTTGGAACTCAAAACTTTTTTTTTTAATGCAATTTATTTATTTAACATATTTGGTTTTCAGCATTGATTTTCACAACATTTTGAATTACAAATTTTCTCCCCATTTCTACCCTCCCCCCCACTCCAAGATGGCTTATATTCTGGTTGCCCTGTTCCCCAGTCAGCCCTCCCCTCTATCACCCCCCTCCCCTCTCATCCCCTTTTCCCTTCCTTTCTTGTAGGGCAAGATAAATTTCTACGCCCCATTGCCTGTGTATCTTATTTTTTAGTTGCATACAAAAACTTTTTTTGTTTTTGAACATCTGATTTTAAAACTTTGAACTCAAAACTTTAAAAAAAACAAATGTTAAAAATTGTTTTAACATGTAATTAGGGAAAACTATGTACGTATATATGTATATATATATATGTATGTGTATATATACATATACACATACATATATATTATAGATAATGCTTGTTGATTTGACAATCCAATTACACACAAGGCACATTTCACATGGGCAATCTCTAGTATTGTCACCTGTGTAACTATTCTGATGCACCTACAATATTATATATTAGTCTAGTGACTGGTCTGATTGGCCTAGGTCCTATGTCACTGACTGCTCTTTCTATGTCTATATCTGCGTTAGTAAATGGTAAAGGCTGACCATCAGGATCATTGTAGACTTGTTTGTCTATACCAGGGATGACAGCAGGGGCAGGTTGACTATGTTTGTTCTCTATGGATTGTATCTGCACCTTGGGAATCTGGTATTCCAAGACAAGAAAGTAGGTGCCTCTAAATTAAATTCTTTTGACATATCATAATCTCCTTCACTGGAAATATCACTTGTTTTTTTAATTCAATTTTGATTATTTTAGTTGCTAATTCTCTCCTTCCCTCCTTCCCCTTTATCACCCATTAAGAAGGCAAGAAAAACAAAACCCATTCCAAATATGTATATTCATGCAAAACAAATTCCCACATTAACTACATCCAAAAATGAAAAGGAAAAAGAGTGGGGGGCAGGAAAGAAAAGAAAATATGTTTCAATCTGTACTCTGACTCCATCAGCTCTTTATCTGGGGGTGGTCAGCATATTTCATCATGAATCCTTTGGAATTGTGGTTGGTCATTGATCAGAGTTCCTAAGTCTTTCAAAGTTGATTATGTTTATAATATTATTGTTATTATAAAAATTGTTCTTCTGCTTCTGCTCACTTCATTTTGCATAAATTCATATAGTCTTCCCAGGATTTTCTGAAGCCATTCCCTCCATCATTTCTTATAGTACAAATCAGCCCTCCCTCACTCAAATCAAAATCCCATTTACCTTATATATCTTGCATGTATGAAGTTGTTTGCATGTCTCCCCTATTAGAATTTGAACTCCTCAAGGGCAGGGACCCTGTTTTTGCCTTTTTTTTAATCCCTAATGCTTAGCACAATGCCTGGAACAGTAAGCCCTTAATAAAATGCTTGTTGAAAATATTTATAGCAGTTCTTTTTGTGGTGCCTAAGAAACCATCCTTTCATCTCCCTGATGTTATGGTCCTCTTCGAGAACGAAGAACAAACATAGCAAAAATAGTATAAATAGTATTCCATCACAATCATATACCATAACTTATTCAATCATTCCTCAATTGATGGGTATCCCCTCAGTTTCCAATTCTTTGCCGCCATGAAAAGAGCTGCTAGAAATACTATTATACATGTGGGTCCTTTTTCCTCTTTATTTGGGGTATAAACCTTGTAGCAGTATCTCTGAGTCAAAGCGTATATGGTTTAATTGCTTTTGGGGCATAGTTCCAAATTGCTTTCCAGAATGGTCGGACCAGTTCACAACTCCACCAATGATGCATTAATGTACCTTGTTTTCTAAAGCCCCTCTAGCATTTGTCATTTTCCTTTTTCTCAATTTGGCCAATCTGGTGGGTGTGAGGTGCTACCTTGGAGTTGTCTTAATTTGTATTGCTCTAATTATGAATGATTTTTAATAATTTTTCATATGGCTATTGATAGCTTGGATTTCTTTCTCACATCCATTAGTCATTTATCAATTGAGGAATGGCTTTTATTCTTATAAATTTGACTTAGTTTCCCAATATATCTTAGAAATGAGACCTTTATCAGAATTAGTTGGTTGGTTGGTTGTTGTCCTTCTTTCTCAAAGAGGGCCAAAATGACATCACTATGTTAGAGTCAAGTTACAGCATGTCGGACTGTGGCTGATCGGACCAATATGAGCTCAGAAGGTTCTACCATAGGTCAGGCACAAATAGGCCATGTGTGAGTAGAGAGATAATTTCCATGTCCAAGAGTGACGTGATGTCATCTTCAGCCTCTCATTGAACATCTACTTTTTGAAGGGTATATAAACTGTGACCCTATTGCCATGATTGTCTTTGGTCTAAAAGAAATGGCCAAGTGACCATCCTTTCATTAATAACCTGCTGGCCTTATTAATAAAATGATTAAATTACCCAGAAAATATCTCTTGAACCTTTTTAATTGTCACAGTGGATACTAGAGGGAGGACTGAAATGGTGGATGGCGCCCAAGCCAGATAAAGTGATGAAACTGACGGAAAGTATGTCATTGAGTCATGTCAACTGGTGCAAAGACATCCAAACTTGAGCCCAGATGTTTGAAAGGGCTGCACCAACAGAAGAATGGGTTTGTCTCGAATTCTGTGGAGTATAAAGGAGATAAGCCTCTTGAGTTCCTCCTATAGAACTTGATGCTGAAGAGAGTGTTCAGGAGTTTGAAAAAGTAGGTGAAATCAGACTCCAGGGACTAAGTCAAGGCTTGAGGTATGATTCTTATGCCTCCAGGGCCAATGATGCCCAAGCATTCCCCTAACTACTACAAAGGGCAGTTTCAGTCTCAAGGTAATGGAGGCATGAATGCCTCACATAAGAATACCTCTATCAGATCATAACCATAGTAATAGATTCCCCTTGTGGATTAGATAGCAATACTTATATTGAATTCACTAGCAAAGAGAATGCAACATTGGCCATGTCTTAGGAAGATTCTGAAGATCACCTGGCAAGATAAGGTACTGGACACCGAAGTCCATTCTTGAGCTAAACTGCCAAGCTAACGCTATGTTGTTATACAGGACCCAGAAGACAATGAAATCCCATAGCCAATTGTCCCATAACCTCTTGTTGGCCTTATTTTACTTCAGCCAATGGCTTTCAAACACTTTTGATTGAGTAATTGATTGAGACAAGTTCTCACCCAGTTAAGGGATCCGGCTAAAATGGGGACGGGTGCTTTTGACAGCACCTTTACATAAGGATGGCAAGGATATGGGAATGTTTGGAAGCTGCAGGGAAGGAGTCAATAGATAAAGATAAGAGAGAGGGGGTAGGGAGGGAGGGAGAGAGAGAGAATTGAGAGAGAGAGAGGGAGGGGGAGAGAAGGGAGAGGGAGAAAGAGAGAGAGAGAGGGAGAGAGAAAGAGAGAGAGAGAGGAAGAGGGGAGAGAGAGAGAGAGAAGATGATAAGATGATAAAGGGGCTACCTCTTCCTGATAGATGCAGTGAAGGAAGAGATAGTTGAAGAGGACATCTATATAATGTGAAATAGAGTTGGGAGAACATAGAACTCTTGTTGAATGGCCTTAATTGCTTTCTCAGCGAAGTATGTTAGGTTGAAATGAACCCATGTAGAGACAATCCTTGAAATAATAAAGAGTTTATTGAAAAGAGGAAAGTAGGAACATTCAGAGTATATGCATTATTGGCAGCTTACCAAAGAGACTACAAGAGAAATCCACAACTGTACTTTTTAAAAAATAGATTGCAGAGGAGTAATAGGTATCTAAAAAGAACTCATGCATGCTACAACTATTTCTCAGAATTGATTTCAATGTAACTCTTCCTCAGAGCTGTCAACCTATTATTTCTTCCTTGGTAAGTTTATCAGGACTTAGGTGCGTCAACAGTGTTGGCATAACACTGGCAGAACAATCTGTTTAGGTTTGGTTCCAGTAGATGCACCTGTTCTTGGAGGGAACCAAGGAATTATAGACTATTTGCTAAAACCAGGTTAGGGTTACAATCTCACCTCCTTAAGACTATGCTGTATTAAAATTCAATCCCCACTTATTCTTGCAAGTATAAGGCAAGGTTCTCAACTGAGAAGGGGAGGGGATGGGAGAGGAGAAGTCATGGGAGGCTTAAGCAGAGATGAAAAAATCTGGAAAACTTTTGTAAGAACTCCCTGCAGTGAATGGAAGATTGAATTGATTAGAGAGATATAAGAGAATTGTCTTGATGAAATGAGGTCTCAGTTGAGATAACATAAATGTATAGTGGACCCAGTGAGTGTGGTTTTGTGACTTTCTCTGGCTCTGTTGAGTGACACTGAATCAGAGCAAAGGTGGTGGATGATGGGAGCAATCCAAGTTCGGGGTTTAACAAGGTGTGATTTGTGAGAGGATAAAGGGGCAAGGTATTCAAGCATAGAGGGTGGTATAATGTTGGATTGATTCACCAATGTAGTGTAGCCAGTGCAGGGGTGATGGCCTGAGAAAGAACTGAGGAGTTAAGGGTTTGGGGGGCACAGTGAGATGAACAGGGCTGGGGTCATAAGGCAAAGGGAAAGATGGAATGATCAAAGATTGTAAATAAAGGAATTTCAGAGTTTATGAATGCGAGAGTAGACCACTCATTAATGATGGCAAGAACATGGGTATGCCCATTTCTGTGTGTAGCTGAGGTAGAATGGAGGAATTCTGGTCATGGGAATTGAGTAGACTGAGGACCTTGGAAGTTAGGGTATTTGAGGCAATATCAATATTCCTGGTGGAACATTCTAGCATAAAGGCAGGAGTTGTAGTAGGGAGAAACTGTGAGCCAGGCACTGAATCCATTGAGGAAAGAATGTCTGGGAGAAGCATAGATAATAGACACCAGAATTGGGATTGGGTAATAAACCTGAAGAGTATGTAGCTTGATGGAGAAGTTGCTGAATGATGGCGGAAGAGGAAGACTTCAGAAAGAGCAAAGAGTTAGACTTTTATCTGTGTGCTTTCTAGACTTGAGCCCACTTCCTCCTGGAGTCTGTTTACATCGCTGAATGTCACAGACTTTCCAGGGGAGTATTTTGCATGGATGTACTTACTCTTCCACTTTAGTTTAAAAAAGACTTCTAAAAACAAAGTGCCAATTGATGTCAACTACTAATGAATGGGGGGAAGCATATTGGTGGGGAACCGTGAACCATAGCATCGGAAGGGCACTCCCCAACACCCCAACACCTGTAGGTGGACAAGAAGCAGTGTCCTCTGGGGACTCAGCCTGTCAACCCGGCTGAGGTGATTTGACAGAGTAGTTCCCGAACAAGCACGTCCAGTGACATGCAGTGTCTAGAAGAAAGGAGTCTGTCTACCCTGGTCAGACCACAGCTGTAGCACTAATGTTCAGTTTGTGGGGCTACATTTCAGGAAGGATGTTGACAAGCTGGGACATGCTCAGAGGAGGGTGACCATCACCGTGGGGGATTCACAAGCACATTTGGAGTCAGGAACAAGCCTTCAATGTCCAAGGGATGATGAGGAAATCAGCTGGATTAAAGTAGACAGTCCATGGTGGAGAATAACTAAATAAAGCTGGATTATCTAGGTAACAGAGGGGCTCCAGTGCCAGTCTGAGCTGTAATAAGCCGTTGGGAATTTGCTGTAAGAACTTTTGCTCTTCCCACTAGTTCATTTTCCCCCTTACCCTGTTTATTTCTCTTGCCAGATGTTATCTTTTTAAAGGGAAATATTTTCTTTTATAAAAAGTATCTTTGTTTTCTCAGGAAAATGGAAGTAGGACAAGTGGAAATGGTGGAGGTGGAACCTCCTCAGGAGGCTGCCCTGTAAAATGGCTAATCCTGGAAACTCCACAGCCCAGAGGAGTTTCCCATATTAATTCCCATACCATGCAGGGTGGCTGAGGTGTTCGAGGTCAGGCTATGAACAGATTCATTCTCAAGTCCCCGAATTGTCCTCCAGTCAGCAGAAGTTCCCATGAGAGAAAGATCAGGTTGAATCGTAGGCCATCTTCAAGCCACTTGTCAGGTATATTTTCAGATCTGGGTCAGCCTAGCTGGCTACTGAGTTCCCTGTGATCTGTGACACAGTGCTCTGTAAGCCCCCAAAGTGCTTCTGAGTGGCCCAACTATCTTTCCAGTTACTACCTTGCCTCACCTTTAAAAATGGAGTTGTGGAAATACAATTGAATCTAGGCCAGCCTCACAAAGGAGGATTCTGGCTCTTCTGGCCATGAGTCAGTTTGTCCTGTGGAAGAAGAGAACAGGTGACCCGGGGTGCTTTGAAGTTCACAGAATACACTTTCCAGACGCTACAGGTCTTTTGATCCTCACAGTGATACTGTAAGGCAGGCCTGTTTTACAGATGAGTTATCTAAAGCTCAGGAAGTACTCCCATCCATACCAGGAGTTTCAGGACAGAGGGGATTCCACAAAACAGTCTACTAATAAACACAACTGAGTTTATGAGGGGGTGAGGGAGGAAAGGAACTGGGTAATTAAAGAAACCACCAGAGAATCCTTTAAAGAGGCTGCCCCCAGATTTGGCACTCCCAGGTTCTTCCAAGATTGGTCTGTTCTTAGCAGATGCATAGAATGCCTGGGGTCTTCTGTTCCATGATGTATCCCTCCCTACCCCCCATACCCCTACACCTGGTGTATACACCAGGGCAGTAGTCAAGGTTAATGAGTGTTTGGAGACAGGGTATGGACTCTTGCTCAGGGTCTGATTCTTTTTCCTCTCCCACTCACGGGCAGGGAGACATCTGACATCATACAGACGAGCCTGGCTCTCCAATGGGACAGGATGGGAGTACTGGGTAAGAGAGGGTAGATTTAGAGCAGAGGCAGCCTGTTGGAAGGGAACATGAAGAGGGTTTTTCAGGCTCTCATCACTGGCCAGAAAGAAAGTCCATTGTGAAGGCAGAGGTGGGACCAAGGCCAGTCTCTGCCTCCAGACCTGGTGGGGGCTCTTTCTACTCTGTGGGTCACAAGAGATTCTCAAGTCCCCCAAGCTTCTTTCTATACCTCTAAATGTGGCCATTTAGAAACTCCTCTATGGAGGGAGTTCAGTCACTTAGGAAGTAGTGGCCAGCACCGGCACTGCAGCTTCTTTTGGAGAAGTTACACCAGGACTGGACTGGGAGTCAAGTTCAAATCCCACTTGTGACACTTACCAGCTACACCACGGGTAGGTCGCTTCTCCATATGTAAAATGAGGGTAATACCTACCTCGAAAGGGAGTGTGGCATAGTGGAAAGAAGGCTGGCCTTGGACTCTGGGAGCCCTGGGTTCAAGTCCTGCTTTTAACCCTAGGCAAATCACTTTACTTTAACACTCTAAGTTATAGATAAATAGCCAATCTGTAACAGTAGAGGGAATTTCTACACCAAGAGTTCCTTATGCAATTGCATCTGGATCCCCTCCTCCCAAAATCACCTTCCTCACAGGGTTGGGGGGGTGTTGAAAGAAATAAAGCATAAGTGCTTTGCAAACCTTCTTTGTCTTTTGGTAATTCGTGCCCCCTTACCTCAGGTTCCATTCTGGGAGTCCCTCGGTTATCTGAATCAGAAGCATTTCACAGACAATGCTAAAAGAAGGTGAGGCTGGTCCAATTTAGCTAACTGACCCAGACTTGGAGTCAAGAAAAATGAATATGCTGATATTTCAACTTTGTGCTTATGGAAAACAAATCTCTTCCAGGTTACAGCAAGCTGAATTAACCCATAAGGTGTGTAACACAATCCCCATTTTTGTTCACACCCAACCTTCCTTCTTTTGCCTTAATTTCTGCTCACATTCCAGGAGAAAAAAAAAACAATTTAAGTCAACATCAGCAAACACCTCGTTCACAAAATGGGCATTAAGCAAGGGTTATCATCCACTTCAACTGTCTTGGGTCCAGGGCTGGCTGGGATATACTAGATCAGGGCTTCTTAAACTTTTTCCACTTTCAACCCCTATCAGCACTTCTTAAACTGTTTAAGTACTGCCCTAGATTATGCTCTCTAAAGTTACCTTCAGGTTAGAGCTTTTTGCTTTCTAAGGGTGGAGGGTCACTTCCTGCCTAGGTGGCAAAGAAGGAGGATCATCAATCTGTGGCTGGCAGGGACTTTCTCTATGCCTACTCTGATCCCTTCATTTATCTTGGGACCTATGGAAGGCCACCTCCAAGGTAAATAACCTGAAGGAAAATCTGGAGAGCCAGTTAGATCCTCCTTGGGTCCCAGGATCCCTTTCCTTTCCCTGCACGCCCAAATCCTGACTTTTCATTAGGGTAAGATCCTGCCTGGAGTCTTACATCCTGATCTGGACCCTGCAACTAAAAAGATAAGGAAAATTTGGAACGCTCAAGGAGAGGCAAATGGTATAGAGGGGAAAGAAGGGTCACCCAGCAATACTGCAAAGGAGGGAGGGAGAGGAAAGGGCATAGACGGTTGGCTCAGCTAAAGCCTCCTCCACAGAATAATTGGGGGGGCAGGAGGGAATGGAATGGGATTGAGAGATATGGTCTCAGCCTCAGAAACAGGAGCTAGGGAAGACCTCAGAGGTGATGAGGTGGAAGAAAAACCAATGGGGCAGTGGGAGGGCAGAAAAAGGGAGATTTAATGAGACAGCAGCCAAGAAAATGAAAATCAATTAAGCTACAGTAACAGAAGCAGTAGTGTTCCGAAAGAAGTGCTTGTTCTGCCCAATCTTGTATTCTGCCCCATACACTGAATTACAGAGTACATGGAGAGGAGAGTAAGGTGAAAGAAGACTGGAAAGGTGGCAGTGGGTCAGGTTATAAAGGACTTTACAGAACAGGATGTTAGATTTCACCCTGAAGATAACTGGAGTTTATTGAGGAGGGTTGCGATTTAATCAAACCTGTGTGTTAGGAAATCACTTTGGTGGCTGATTTGGAGGATCGATTGAAGTGGGAAGACTTGAGGCAGGAAGACCTCTGAGCAGGCTATGGCATTCCAGGCATGAGGTGATGAGGGCCTGTCCCAAGGTGGTGGCAGTGTTAGACAAGAGAAGGGGGAATATGGGACAGATGTTATGATGGCAAAAACAAGACATAGCAATTTATTGGATATTGGAGGCAGGCAGTGAGAGTGGGCTCTCCTTGTCCCACTTGCCTTCCTTCTACCTTACCACTTCTGAGGTTTTGAACCTAATGTGACTTGGGAGGATGGTGGTGCCTTCAACAGTTAAAGGAGAGGCAGGAAGAGGAGAGGACTTGGGAGAAAAGATAATGACTTCAATTTTGGACATGTTGAGTGAGTTTAAGATCTTGAACACCTAGTTCAAGTCTAGTAGGCAGTTAGAGATGTAAGACTGAAGATCGGGAAAGATTAGATCTGAGAATCATCTGTAGAAAGATGATAATTCAATCCATGGTGGCTGCTGAGATCACCAAGTGAAATCAATATATACAGAGAGAAAACTCAGGAAAGAGCCTTGGGGAACATCCATAGTTAGTGGGCATGACCTGGTTTAAGATTCAGCAAAGGAGACTGAGAAGAAGCAGTCAAATAGGTAGGAAGAAAACCAGGACAGAGCAGTGTCACAAAAATCTTGAGAGAAAAGAGAATCAGAGGTGATTTACAGTGTCAAATGCTGCAGAAGTAGAAATAGATGAGGATTGAGAGCAGGCCATTGGATTCAGCAATTAAATGATTTGTAACTTCGGAGGGAGCAGTTTAAATGGAATGATGAGGTCATATGTTGGATTATAGGGGGTTAAGAAGAGAGTGAGAGGAAAGTGAAGGCACCTATAGCATCCTCAAGGAGTTTAGCCACAAATAGAGGAGAGATATGGAATGATAGTGAGAGGGGATGGAAATGAGGGTTTTTTTGAGGATGAGGGAAACATGGGCATGTTTGTAAGCAGTAGGGAGGTAGTTGAGAGGAGAGATTGAAGATAAGTGACAGAACAGGGGTGATAGAGAGGGCAATCTGCTGGAGACTGGATGGAATTGGGATCACTCTTGTATGTAATGGGGTTTTTCTCCCAGTCAGGCACTTCCCTTATCCTACTTGCATAAATTCTATTAATGCAAAAGCTCATTTTCTTGTAATCGAAATTATTTTCTCCTTTGTATTTCCCTCTATCTCTTATTTGGTTAGGAATTCCCCCTAACCACAGCTGTGAATGATATATGATTTGCTTTTCTATTTTTTTAACATCAACTTTAATATTCAGGTCATGTGTCCATTCTGAATTTATTGTGAAACATGGTATATGTTGCTTTAATCTAAATTTGGAAGCCTAGTTTTTGCCAGACTGCTTTGCAGTTTTCCCAATGGTTTTATTAAATAGAAAGTTCTTTCCTAGGTAATTTGTTTATTAAACAGGGTTTTTTTTTTCTTGTCTAGTCTCTTTCATTCATCTTTTCTATGTTTAACCAATACCAAATACTTTTGATGATCTAGTTTGAAGTCCAGAACTGTTATTCCCCCTTAGTCCTACTGAATATTGCAAAATTATGGCCAAGCTTGGCCCCAAGGAAGAGCTATGTAGACACCACCTCCTTCTTCTTGGCAGAAGTAGGGAGGAAATGGGTGTGGGCCGCTGCATATGTTACCCTTTTTCTATTTTATTACAAAGGCTGGCTTTCTGCAAGGGGCTGGGGGAGAAATACAATGGAAGTATGGGTCATATAAAAACCAAAAATATCAGTAAGTTTATTTTTTCAAAGACAAAAACTATACAGAATGGTCCTCAGAAAGCACATGGCTTACTCGATATTATTTTCTAATGCAATCATTTTATAGTCCCATATCAAGGTTCAGCCTCAAAAATGAGGTTAAAAAGGAGGGGGGAAAAGCCAGTGTTCAAATCGATGGCTGCAATTTCATATTGGAAGGCAAAGCTTAGGACTGGCAGCTGAAGTGAAAAAGGTGGGTTCAGAATCAAGCCTTACCGACTGAAGACCTTTGAATTTGGCCCCTACCACTAATTAAGCCAAAGCTTTGGTTCTATTTTTGACAAGTATTCAGACACCTAGCATATACAAAACCATTTGAAAGGATTCTTGTCTTCGAGCTTGTAATCTAGCATATCAGGTGATATGGGGAATGGATGTTTTATCTTGGAATCAGTAAACCTGTGTTCAGGTCCAGGGCTCCGCTATTTAATAGCTATAAAATGAAGGTAACCCACATCTACTTCACAGGCTTGTTTTTAAGATGTTAAATGGATGAATGTGAGCTACTTTTACTCTGAAGCCTTTGCTTTAAGGCTAGGGAAAAGGAAATTCACTCCCTGTCTGGTCCACCTGTGGACAACTGTAATGAATTTCTTCCTGATGTTGAAATTAAATTGGCCTCCAATTTGCTCCAATTGCTCTCTACAAGACTCAAGGGTAGCAACTATCTTATCTAAACTTTGTACATCTTCCAGTGACTAGCAAAGTGCTCTGTACACAGTAAGCACTTAAACTTTGTTTTATGTTTATTTCTACCCACTGCGATCTAGTTTGGCTTTTTAAAACTACACAGCGTAAGTTCACCCTTTTCATGGGGACAACCATTCAAATGCTTGAAGATGGCTACACTTCATCACTGCCCTCTTCTCCCCCAAACTTCAGGTTTTTAGTCTGGAAAAATGTATTTATTTTTACTTTACTGAACTGTCTGGGCCAGGAAAAAAGTATCCTTGAGGAATTTACTTCTGGTTCCTAAATATTATGAGTTTCTGAGTACTGTATGTGTAAAATGTTGTCAGACACGGATGGAAAAATCAATCTTAAATGAATACCTTTCCCCGTTTTGCATCAAAATATATACACTAGGGAAATAAATACAAATTTACCAGAGCTTAGGTTTCTCTAACCTAAATGCCCTTGGTCCTTAACATAGCAGGCAAAGAATTAAATTGAAGCCACTACTTGCAGCAAGGCAAAGAGGGAAGGTGGAATTAACAATTACCACTCTACCTCATTAAGTTCTCTTATCCCAACCCCCTGCCAGCAATGTCGAGTTTGAGTGGCTATCTTCCAAGAAAGGTAACCAGGATAATGAGAGGACCTCAAAAAAAAAAAACAAAAAAAAAAACCATGTCATAAGATCAGCTGAAGGTATTTAGGGTATTTAGCCTAGAACAGAATTACAGGGGGCATAACGATCATCTTTATATCTGAAAGGTTATCATGGAGAAGGATCAGCCCTATACTTTGCTCAAACCCAGATGGCAGAACTACATGCACCCAGATGGTAAACTCATTAATGAAGGTCTTCAAGGAGAGACTGGCTAATCACTTGTGAGGGGATGTTTTAGAAAAAAATTAATGCTTTTTTTAGGGACTAGCTCAGATTCTAGAATTCAAAAGAATCACAAGCTCAGAGTTGGAAGGGACTTCAGAGAACAATCCACAGCTGACTAAGAATTCCCTCAGGGATATTGGAGGTCATTCAGCCTCCAATAGTAAGGAAAACTCCACCATCTGCTAGTCTAATCCTTCCTCATGAAGACACTTCAGATTATTTGATGCCAGCTATCATGCCACCCCCCATTGTCTCCTTTTCTCCAAGCTAAATATGCTTCCTTCAACCAGGCCTTTTACGTCCTGGTCTCCATTTCCATGACCATCCTCTGGACAATATCCTTCAATGCAGTACCCAGAACTGAACATACTGCCTATATGGCCAACCAGGGCAGAACACTATAGGATTCTTATCTAGGACGCTATTTCTCTATTAATGCAGCCAAAGATTTTTTTCAGCTTCCCCCCCACTTTTTTTGCTGCGTTGTAACACTGTTGGTGGCTATGTGTAGTTCATGAAAACCCTCAAATTGTTTTCCTGTGAACTGCTGTCCAGTCAAGCCCCCCTCATCTTGTATTTGTGTAGCTGATTTCAACCATCATTGCAGAAATCCATTTGCAGATCATGTCCTGGGGCTCTAGCATACCTCAAAGGTCAAGCCCTTCCTCTTACAAATGAGGCTACCGTGAACCAGAGAGGGCAAGGGACTTGATTTGTGGGTGTTAAGTATGGTCAGGAATGCGGAACCAGGTCTTCTGGCTCCACATCCAAAGCTTTTTTTCTATTATATCTCACTGCCTTCAGCTCTTTAGGTTTTAAAAATCCACTTCAATCAGAAGTGGCCACCTGAGCCTTGGATTTCTACCCATAGTCCCACATAAGCACTGAATACTTCCTTGACTTATGTCACTAAATAACCTGTGTCCATTCCCCCAGACTGAGAGAATTATTATTGTAGCTATCAATAGTTTCCATCACCAAAAAAAATATTTTTTTCCTCATCAGGAACACTGATTATTGCATCATTAATACAGGAAGCTTTGGCTCTAAGCATGAGGAAATTGTTTTAAAAAAATTAAAGCTTATATTTAAATTACAATTGTCTATTTAACTGATCGACACTGCTCCTTGGGAGAGTACAAATCTCAAAAAAAAAAAACCGTCCCAAAGTTTATGGTTAAAATATTATAGGGAAAGTTATGGAAGAAAATAAAATCAGATCCCACCCCCCTCTCCCTTGTGTTGCGCTATTGTTAAAATTGCCTAGGCACTGGAAATGATTTTCAGATACTAGCAGCCCTTAGCATGAAGTTTTCATGGAATCTGTCCTCCCCACCAACACCAGTACTTCCAATTGTTCGTAAAACTGCAGTAAACCATTTTTACACAAGGCTTGGCTGATGCTCTTAAGTTCAAAAGCAGCCATCCAATCATCTCTCTCAGGCTCGCATTTTAAACATGGCATTCTGGTTTACAAAGCGCTTTCCATGCTTTGATTCTCACAACAATGCTAGGAGGCAAGGATTAAGATTCCCATTTTCTAGACTGGGTCAGCCTCAGGGAGGTTGTGTAAATGTGGAGAGGTAGGATTTGAACTCAGGTGTCTTACTTCCAAATGAGCACTCTTTCTACTACACCATGGTGCATTGGTCACAAAAAATGTTGCCTACTATCAATGGAAAACGTAAATTTGCAAAGCTGAACATTTGAGAAAAGTCATTTTCAGTATTACGTGTTCTAGTCAATATTTGCCCCCAACCATAAAGATTACAGGATCCTAAGTTTCCAGTAAGAAGGGACCTTAGTCCTCTTGTCCAACAGAAGGCAAATTGGGGTCCAGAGAAGGAAAGGGAGTTGCCCAATGTCATACAGGCACAACCAGCCCCCAAGTCCTTGGACTCCAAACCCAACATTCTTCCCACTGCTCCACACTGTCATACATAATTACTGGATTGTGTTTCATTTTTAAAAGTCACCTTTAATGCATACTATCTTGCAGATACATAAATGCTACAGCTTCACAGGTGGGGGTTAAATGTAATAAGTTAACTTCAGAAAGGTACCCTACTATAAATACTAATATTTGGCTTGCACATTGGTTAGAAACTAACAAACTACTACAAATAGAGCCTATGAGGGATATGGTGCATTAGACAAACAAATCCTAAGGGGGACCTCAAGAGACAACATTCAGGTAAGGGTATTATTTTTTATTCCCATTTCACAGAGGGGGTACCTAGAAAAAGGTAGCATTTGAAAAAAGCACTATCATAACCAGTAAGAACCCAAAATAACAAGTGAAAACACCAAGATTGGGGTGACAAGTGACTCTCCAGCAAAGGAACAGGCTAAACCGTATTTCTTGACTCCAGCTGATGGTTACAAAGAATGAAAGTCTGATTAAGCAAAGTCAAAAGAGGTGATTTCATTACTTAGGCCTAGCCAGCCAGCGAATCAAACATTTGATAGTCAGATAACGATTTAATTCCTTAGAAGGTGAAATATCTGAGCTCAGAGGAGTGGAGTGGATGGGAAATGGAAAGCACAGCACGGTCCAAGAACAAGTTAGAGGTGAAGTTCCCATTCTGTTCTCATCAGATCTGTAAGGATGGCTCCAAAAGTTTGAAGGGTTCAATATGGTGGACAGAGTGGCTCACCCATTGCTCTTAGTTCCTGACTGGATGCAAAGTAGAGCTAACTAACATGGAAGGGGGGAGCGGGGAGGGGTTCAGAGAGATCTCCTTTGGTCTTCTCGATGCTGACTGGTGGCTGTGACTAGTTCTCCTTGAGCCACTGAGGACAGAGCAACCACCGAGCCTGGGAGACGGGGACTGGCAATGAGGGGTGGCTATCAAATGCCCTGCCCCGAGGGGGTGATCATTTCCTGAAGGATCAGGTGCAGCAGGTGATTCTGATCAGCACTGAGCAGTGGCCAGAGCTCCCCCTGCAATACTTTCATGGCGTCCAGGTCCTTCTCGTGGGCGGCCATGACCAGGGACTGCAGCAGCAGGAAGAGCTCCTCGGGCAGCGGGCAGCTGCTGTCCTGGCAGTGGCCGTCGAAGGCCTCCCAGCAGTACTTCTCCAAGGTCTGAGCGTGCTCGGGCAGCAGCTTGGGTGGTGGGGGCTGCAGCAGAAGCAGCAGCAGCACTCGGGATACCTCACACTGGACCAGCACGTCCAGAAAGGCGCCCAGCTGGCCGGGCCCGCCAGACCTGGCCGCGGGGGCGCCCCCGCCGCCCCCAGCCCCAGCGGGCCCACCCCCGCCGCCGCCCCCAGCCGCTTGCTCCCGAGCCAGCAGCTGCATTCGAGTGAAGAGCTCCAAGGCGCCGTCGTAGTCCCGCGTCAGCAGCTTGCAGGAGGCGGCGTCGCCGAGCGCCAGCAGCGCCTCCAGCGGCAGCAGCGGCAACTGCAGCTCGGCCGCGCGCTCGAAGTGCACGGCGGCCGGGCCCGGCTGCTGCAGGGCGCGCAGGGCGCCGGCCAGTTCCAGGCACAGGCTGGCGGCCGCGGCCGGCTGGCCCAGCTCCAGGTGCAGGCGCACGGCGAAGGCGAAGCAGCTGGCGGCCGCCTGCAGGGGCTCGCCGTAGGCGGCGGCGCAGGCCAGGCGCAGGCGGGCCTCGCGCTCCTGCCGCAGGAAGAGGCGGGCCGCTTCGGTGAGGGCCAGCGCCTCGCCGGGCCCGTGGAAGAGCGTCTGGTGGCAGCGTGCCACGGCCAGCTGGCACCAGGCGGCGTACGGCAGGCAGTCCTGGGCCCGCAGCTCCTTGCCCAGCTGCCCGAACTGCTCGCCGGCCTCCGACACGTTGGGCTTGCGCAGGAAGCGCTTCCGCAGCTTGTTGGACACCAGCCTGTAGCGGGCCAAGAAGTCCCCCGCGTCGTGTCCGGCGCCCGAGCCGCCGGCCCCGCCGCTACCGCCCACCACGCTGCTGAGGGAGCCCACCCCGGCAACCGCCATAGCTCCCCGGCCCCTCAAGCGCGCCGCCGCCGCCGGGACGCGCTCCCGCGGCGCGAAGCTCGCTCTTATTGGCTGGCACCCGGCTAGCGTCATTCCGGCCCTGGCGACCAATCGCGTCCGTTGGAGGAGCTCTTGGACCTCGGCGCTCCTCGGGTCTGCGCAGGCGCTTCCCCCTCCCGGCGAGTGAAGGGGAGGGGCCTGAGTGGGGAGATGGGAGGAGGTGGAGGGAAGGCGGAGGCGAGGTGGGAGGGAGAGAACGGCGTGAGGAGAAGAGGGAAGCTCGTGGGCGGGAGCGGGAGGGAGAGAGCGGGCGGGCCGGAAGAGGAGGGAGGGAGGGCATCGGGGTGGAGAGGAGGAGGAGGGGGGGGGGGAGGGGGAGGAGAGAGTGGGTGGGCGGGGCCAGAGGAGGAGCGGGCTGCGCGGAAGAGGAGCGGGGCGGGTTAGGCAGGGAGGAGGAGCAGGATGCGGAAAGGCGGAGCGCCGGGGGGAGGGAGAGAGAAGTCAGAGGAGGAGGGGGGGGGCGACAGACTGGGCGATTGCGCTCCGGAGGCTGTGGGTATTTTAAATAGAAACGTTTGGGGATGGAACTGGGCCCTGGGCAGAGCGGAGATCCTTTGGGCAGACTGACTTGAGGCAGTCCTTTGTCCACGGAAGTTGTGCTGAAGACTAGAGATCGTGCGCGCGCACACCTCGGGCACTCGTCTGCTTTCTGGAACAGGGAGTAGAAATCCTGAGCCCAAGTAGGGTCTCAGGGAAAAAAAGGATGTCATCACATAATGTCTTATCATATTTCTCCTATAGCACTTTACAACTTTGTCTGTCTCATGCTTTGAGAACAGTATATACTGTCCTTTGGGGAAGCTAGGTGGCTCAGTGGGTAGGGTGCCTGGCCTGGAGTCAGGAACACCAGAGTTCGTATCTAGCTTCAGAAACTTACTAGCTGGGGGACCTGTTTGCCTGATTTCCTCATCTGTAAAATGAGATGGAAATGGCAAAACCGGTCTAGTGTCTTTGCCAAGAAAACCCCAAATGGGGTCACAAAGAGTTGGACATGAATGATCAACAAAATGTTTAGTTTTCCTAATATTAATTAGAATTGCATTCCTTGTATAAACCCAACATGATGATAGTGGATAATCTTTTTAATATGTTATTGTAGCATCTTTACTAATACTAGATTTTTTGCATACATGTTCATCAGAGATATTGGTCTATAGTTTTCTCTTTCCCTGACCTAGCTATAGGGTATTTATCTCATAAGAGTTTGATGGTCCCTCTTTCCCGTATTTTGCAAATAATTTATGGATAATTGGAATTTATTTTTCTTTGGATTTACTAGGAGCTGGAACTACATTTTTTTTTTCCTTTCACAGTTCCTTTATGGCTTATTCACTTTCTTTTTCTGAGGTTGTGTTATTTACATTTTCTATTTCTTCTGGTAACCTAGGTATTTTATATCTTTGTAAATGTTCATCCATTTCATTTAGCCTTTCAGCTTTGCTCTCTGATTGGTCCAACTAGTTTATAATAATTTCCTTTATTTTCTCTTCATTTACTATGAATTCTTTTTCATTTTTGATATTGATGATTTAGTTTACCTCTCATAACTATATATTAACTAATGGTTTAAACTGTATTCTTACTTCTGTTAACAGGATTTTTACTGAGCTGGTCTCTAGCCTGAGAATGCTCAGGCCCAGAGACTTGGAGCACCAGTAACTAAGTAATTTAATTAATCAGTTTCAGAATGGGGAATGTTCTCTTAGCTGAAGTAAAAGTACAGGTTATATACTTAAATCACAAGTGGAGAAACAGGGGGGAAGGTGGATTACAAACAATCATTTAGTGGTTTCCCACAATACAACAGTTCTGGAGTCAAGTCTTTGGGGGTTGTGACCACCTCTCCTAAAGTACAGAACCAGAGTTCTGTGACATGAACAGATTCTCCAACCCTTAATTCCCTTCACGTAAGGTCCAGTGATTGTGAGTGTTGTCAGTTTTGATTAATCACTCTGACTCCCAGGTCAGAGAGGCAGCTCTTGAGAAAGTTAAATTGTTAGAATATTCATTACATATATATCAATTAATATGAAAATCATAAATTCCTTTCTTTTGGCCCAAAAGGTCAGAACGACCCTTGAAGGCTGATGAGAAACATTGATTTGACACATGATTTTGAAAAATTTCTTGATTATAGAAATTTTCTATAACAGGAAAAAAAGACGGACATAGCACATAACAAGAGGAAAACTCCCTTAACCCTTTTTGATTCTAGGCATGAGTGATATCTGACAGCCAATTATATAGTTACAGAGTGTTAAAGCAAGGCTCAGAACTAACCAGGTGGGAATTTTCCTTTTCCAGAAAGGAAATAACACAATGGGGAAATAAAGTCAGGAGGATCCTATCTAGGGTGTGTCCTAAATAGTCCACAGCCTTTCCCAGAAGCAGACATCTGCACATGCCATTTTCTATTATAGGCTTTGTGACAATTCAGACAACTATCTGTGAAATCAAAGCTCAAAACAAATTACAGTCCCAGGAATTTTTACCTTAAATAGCAAAATTTTCGTTAGTCACAATCTAAATCACAACTTAAGGAGATAAGTACAACATAAAAGTGAAAGAAAAAAAAAACCTGCTACTTCCGTGAACATTAAGAGACTGAAGGGACAGCAGCAAGGAGAAAAAAAGGCTTAGATTATAGAGGGAATAACTATAAACCTCAGCCCACATCCAGTTTCTTGGGTTTGTGTTCTATGTTAGCTGTCATCTTCTCATCCTGGGGGTCTTGGGAACAGCTGTCCACCTCAGGTGTCAGCTGCTTTGGACCCTGTTCAATCTTTATGGTCTGGTCGCTTGTGGATTGTGAAATCCAAGTGGGCGGTACTGCCCTCTTGAGATGTGACAGGTGGATCCAAGACTCCACTCTCCAGAATTTGGATGCAGTGGGGTGTAGTGAGCAGGACTTCAAAGGGGCCTTTCCACTGTGGCTCCAATGGGTGTTTTCAGAGATGACATTTCCAGTAGACCCAGTCACCAGGTTGGATCAGGGGCTGAGTTTCGGTTGGAGTTTCTAAAGAATGGAACTGTGGGACAAGTCGGTAAGTCCCTGATATCTTCTGAGCCAACCCAATTCAGTGTTGTAGGAGGGAGCCTTTGGCTGCTATGCTTCCCACTCAACGGGTACAGTGGCATTGGGTGTCCTGTTACTAACTCATAGGGACTGAGCTTATGGGATCCAAATGGTCTAGACCTAAGGCTTAACAGTACTAAAGGAAGGGCTTTGGGCCAGGGGATACCTAGCTCTTCAGAGAATTAGGAAGGGAGGTTTTAAGTATCCCATTAACTCTTTCAACCATTCCTGATGACTGGAGGTGACAGGCACAATGGAGGTGATCAGTGATTGGCCAGGACAAAAGTGGCTTAGCTAAGCTTCATTAGCCAGTGAAGCTCCTGTGAAATGGGTACCTCTTTCACTATGTATCTCATTAGGAACCCTCCATAATGGAATGATTTTTTCTAAGAGGATTTTTGCTACCTGAGGGGCTGTGGCAGTACGGTAGGGGAACACTTCTACCCACCAGGAAAACATACAGACCATAGCCAAAGCATATTTGTATCCAAGGGCAGGTTTCAGAGGGCACATCTGGGAGAGGAACTGTCCGTGGGCTGGCTTCAGAGGCTTGAATGCATTGTTCTTGGGGCAGGTGGGACACATCTTGTAGGCAGTTATAGCGGCTCTGTGAAAACTCCCCCACCAATATTTTTGAGCCAGCTCCACTAGGTTGTCGGGCCCCAGTGGCTGAATGAATGAAGGTGTTCCATCATAGGGAGGGATAAGTTCTTGGGGAGTCTACCCATAGTCTAGTAGCCTTATCAGATTTATATCTCTCCTTTTGAAGCTTATCTTGTTTTATGATGAGCATTCTTTTCTGGGCCACAGCTGGCTATCTCTTTTGTGAGATGGATACACTAAGGCCCTGCTTATGGAGACATACCTTAGGAATTTGAGGAATAAAAGCTTTGGTTTTAGCTGCTTGGTCAGCCAAGTCACTTCCATGGGAATGAATGCTGTTTTTTTCGGCTGTGCCTCAGAATTTTAATTACCACTGTAGGTTGGGGAAGCACTAAACAGTCTAATAGATGGGAAATCTGTTTCTGATTTTTTATGGGCTGTCCTGAGGAGGTGAGGAAGTCCTGATGTTTCCATAGCACCTCATAGTCATGTGCCACCCCAAATGCATACCTGCTATCAGTGTAGATATTAATCCTTTTTTCCTTTTTCTAATTCACAAGTTTTGGCTACTGCCTCGAGCTCAGCTTGCTGTGCTGAATGAGCATCAGGTAGTGATGAAGCTTCAACCACTTCTTTGGTGGTGGTGGTGATGCTATAACCAGCAACCAAGTCTCCTTCCTCATTTCTGAGGCAAGATCCATCAGTATACCAAAGTCTGCTCCCTCTAAGGGAGTTTCTTTCAGATCCTGGTGGGGGATTGGGGGTGGGAAGCAAGACATCCAAGTAAGTTACCCAGTCATGGTCTAAACAAGTGTCATCCTCACTTTCCATCTGAGGTAGATAGTTGGCATTAAGTGTATTTACACGTTTGATGGTCGGATTAGGTTTGGATAACAGAGTCACTTGAAGGTTGGCTAGCCTCCTTAGAGGACAAATGCTGAGTATGGTATGAATTTAGGAGTGTTTCAGCATCATTAAGGGAGGGTCAAGACAAATGTCCTCAGGGGAGCTAGGTGGCGCAGTGAATAGAGCCCTGGAGTCAGGAGGACCTGAGTTCAAATTTGACCTCAGACACATAAACATTTACTGTGTGACCTTAGGCAAGTCACTTAACCCCAATTGCCTTGCCTTCTCCCCCTCAAAAAAAAAAAAAGACAAATGCCCTCAGCGGCAGAGACAAGTCCACTACTGCCCAAAGACGGCCTGGGAGGCCTTTAGCAACATTGTCCAAAGTTTTACTATAGTATCCGACAGGATGAAAGTTTTCACCATGTTTTTGTGTCATCACACCAACTACATTGCCTCCTTTCTCAGAGATAAATAAATCAAATGGGGGAGAATCATTGGTTGTTGGAGGGCAGATTTCGAAGAATCAAAGGAGTTTTGAGCTTCTGGGGAATGGGCCAAGGGCTCAGGTACAGAATCCTTCAGGAGGTGACAAAGGGGGTGGGCAATACCTGAAAAGTCAGGGATCCCGAGACAAAAATAGCCTGCCAGACCAAGGAAGGCACGGAGCTGATGCTTGGTGTGGGGTACAGGAAACTGAATGATAGCTTTAACACAGGATGAATCCAGGCAAAGGCCAGAGGCAGAGAAATGATATCCTAGGAACTTTACAGAAGGGAGAGCAAACTTGAGTTTGTCCCTAGCTACCTTATACCCTCTTGCTGCCAAACCATCAGGGAGGTATACAGAGTCCCAAACAGAAATATCTTGGGAGGGGAAGCAAAGGAGAAGGTCATCAACATATTGGAGGAGGACAGAGTCCTTAAAATCTAATAAGGACAAGTCTTGTTTTAATATCTGTGAGAGAGAGGATGGTGAGTCAGTGAATCCCTGTGGAAGGACAGCCCATGTGAATTGGCATCCCTCCCAGGTAATTGGCTTTCAGGGGCAACTGGGATTGAAAAGAAGGCACTATAAAGGCCAGCCACTATGAAATAAGTGGCCCAAGGTGGTGCTAGGTTAAGTAACAGGCAAGGACTTGACACGACAGGTGCTCTGGGTATTACAGTATCATTAACTGCTTGGAGATCATGCACCAGTCACAAGCCCCATCCACCAGGCTTTTGTACTGGAAAGATGGGCATGTTCACAGGGGAAGTACTGGGTAAGACAATAGGTGGGACACTGATCCACAAACTGAAAGAACCTTGGCTTTGATCCGTATGATTGGAAGGGGTTAAGGAAGGTGTTGGGGATAAAGGACAAAAGGAAGTGTCCCCTCCTGGGTCAAATGCAATAGTGGCCTGTAGTTTATGGAGCAGATCACATCCTAGTAAGTGACTAGGGACTTCAGGGGCCAGGACAAAAGGCACTAATCCCTCCAATAAAAAGGGAGAGTGGTTATGAGATATGGCTACAATGGTCTTACCAGTAATCCCCGTGACTGAGATACTCTCTTTCCTCTGGGGGAGGAGATGAGGAAGGCAGAGAGGTTTAAAACTGAGAGCGTGGCACCAGTGTTAACTAGCGAAGACACTTCTTGTCCCTGTATGAGCAAGGAGACATCTCCAACAGGAATCATGGGGATTGGCATGGCCTTATATCCCTCTCCTTTTGCCACCCCTCCCCAGAGCCTAGGCATGCTGAGTGATCAGGATTGCAGGGAGAGTCTCTCAGTGTTTCCTGGGGTGCTTTCTCTTTTTTCCTTTCACCATCTGCCCCAGTCATCAATTTAGTCTGTCTTCTAGTGGCCAGATTTTCTACAATTAAACTCCTGGCCTGCTTGATTTTGATGGTACAGGGCAGGACTGCTGGAGGCAATAGGGGATGGGTTGGGGACAGTGAGGAATGGCTTACACCTGCTGCAGAAGGGCTATAAAAAATTCTTTTTTGCTTCTCTAAGTTCCTTTTCACTGTTTTTATCCTCCTCTGCTAGAGTAGCTGCCAGTTAAGCTGTGGTCTCAAGGAGGAACCCAGTGTAGGAGTGTTGCCAATCAGAAAAAGCTTAATTTGCTTAGGGATGGATGGGTGAAGATTATTAACAGTAGGAAAGAAACTAAATTTGCCCTACTTCACTACCATGTTGGAGGCCAGAATTGGCATCAAAGGCTTGCGCAAGTCTGTCATAAAACTGATAGATTCCCCAGGGTCCCGTTTAGTATCTTGGACCTTTGTTGAATTAGTGAATCGGGGAATGCAAGGGGTATGGCCTCAAGGAGCTTTTCACCCATAACTTGGGCGAATTGGTAATGCTCTTTACCTGGTTCCTCCGAGGCCCAATCTGTCTTAAGATACTCCTCAGCCGGCCTTTTGGCACCAAATCTTAGTCTTCCCAACCCTGGCAACCAAGAGTTGATACAGATCTGGATACCAGGGTCTGTATGAATACAGGGTTATCTGGACCTGCTCAGCAAAGCCTATGGGATCCTCCCTGGGGCTGGGACACTTTTTGGCAATAGCCTGGAGTTCTTGCTTCCAGGGCTTAAAACAAGCCTGATCAAGCCACTCTCCTCAAGGTTTTTGTCCTGCAAGAACTTTGGCTTGCACTTTGAAAGGGAACATAGAAACTGAGTCTTTTGGTAAGGGTATTTATGTTTCAGGTAGTTGGGTAGTTTGGGGATTATTAAAGAGAAGATTTTCAAATGATTTAATCCTTAATTCAGACCTACACTCTCTTTCTCTTGCTTCTGAGTACTATTATAGTTGTCCCATTCAAGAGGCTGTTTCCTTATTCGTCACTTTCTGCCTTAAATGCTCTAATTTGCTCTTATCAAAGCTTCCCCAACAAGGCCAACAAAGTTTAGGATTGTTAGTAGTCAAATCAACCCAATCCTGGCAACATGAGGGACAGTCAAGGCAATATTTCTTAAACATTTGAAAGACACATGTTTATTCTGGGGGTTTGTTAATAGGAACTGCTCTATCTTCCCCCATGTCTTTACCACACATCTGTCCCATTCTAAAGGTGTATACTCAAACATAACTCCACTTAACTAACAAGTATACACAAATACAAATACACTATAAGGAAATATAACAACACAAATACACAAAATACAAGTACACAATTACAAGTATTCCACCCTGTGCTAGCAATTCACTTGAATTACAGAAATAAACAATTCTAACTGAGCACACAATTTAAAAGTTAATTTCAACCAGTTTAACTGCACACAAAACCAACCTCAAAAGCAACTCTTATGCAAAAATTTTTTTTACCTCATGCAGAAATGAAACCCTGAAGTCGATAGTTCAGACTGCATTCATAAAAGAAGAAAAAAATACCCCGCAAGCCATAGCCGGCCCTGCATTATAAGAGAAAAAATGCCCGCAAAACCAAATCCATGTGCCAAAAAATAAAACAAAACAACAACAAAAAAACACCACAGACCTTACTGATGAGGTTTAGAGTTGGGAGAGCTGGTTCAGATGTGAAAGAATTCACTTAGACTTTCTCTTTTAGCTAATGGGAGCTTTTTATTTTTCGTAAAAAAGCATCATGGGGCCTCCTTAGCAAGAAAGCTAAGTGAGACCCTGAGATTTGGAGGAGTTATGCTTATATAGAGGTTTCAGAATGATGATGTAGTTTTCGAGGTTTTTATGGAGGTTGAAGATTAAAGACAAGACAGGATGACATAGGATGAGGAAGACAAAGGTAATTCTTTGTGGTTTAAGGATTTAAGGACCCAGAGAACACAGGATAAAGGAGACAAAAGCAATTCTTTTGGTACAGGTTCAAGATAAGGGGAGAAAGGCCTGGGGTACCTTCAGGTTACAGAATAAACTAGGGGCTTCACAAAGTACTGGAAAACGAACTCTTAACCCTTAGGGCACCGTTTCTATCCACATCATTACCGAAGTGATCCAATCAAGAATAGGGGCCCTGGAGCATTACTCACAATGAAAAGCTGGGCTTGATCAGAGGCTAGAGGCTCATAATGGATCGAGAGTCAGGAGCATTGAACTTGTCAGTCAAGTGAATTAGGACTTATGGAAAAAAAAATCCAGCAGTGCCCGTCCCTTGTCCCCATAATGAATGAAAAGCTTGCGGCTTCATCCTACATCTTACCCCTTAAAAACTTCTGATACTAATTAATTTGGATTTTTACTGAGCCAGTCTAACCTGAGAATGCTCAGAGCCTCTTAAAGGAGGCCTAGAAACAGGAGTGCCAATAATCAAGTAGTTTAATCAATTTCAGAGTGAGGAATGTTCTCTTAGCTGAAGTAAAAGCATAGGTTATATACTTAAATCACAAGTGAAGAAAAAGGAGGGGAAAGTGGATTACAAGCAATCATAAACAGTCATTTAGTGGTTTCCCATGAGAAACCCCATAAATCCTACAACATAACAATTCTGGTCAAGTCTTTGGGGTTGTAACCACCTCCCCTAAAGTACAGAACCGTTCTGTGATGGGAACAGGTTCTACAATCTTTGATTTGCTTCACCTAAGATCCAGTGATTGTGAGCGTTGTCAGAGTTTTGGTTAATCACTTTAAGCTTCATTGTGAGCTCTGACTCCTGAGCCAGAGAGACAGCTCTTGAGAAAATTAAATTATTAGTATATTGTCAACCTTTAAGTTTGGTTAAAGGAGGCAAACAGACTAGGTGAAATAAAATTCATATAGATATATTTCCTTTAAAGCTACCGGAACATGATCATGGAATCAGAAGTAAGCTTCTGATTGACTGGAGGAAGAAAGACAAGGTTTAAGTAAGGAATCTCAGTTGCAGTTTATGATCTTCATATCAAAGAAAGGAAGTTCTCAGGTAAACAAAGCAATTGAGGAGGTAGGGTCACTTAGAAATGCAAGTGTCTCTAGCCCATAGCTCTGGCTGCCAGACTTTGTGTCACCACAGACGATAAAGATATTCCTGGTCTTTGAAGTTGCTGAGGCAGCAAAGATTATGATTGTGGTTCAAATATTGAGAATATTCATTACACGTATCACATCAATTAATATGAAAATTATAAATTCTTTTCCCAGTTAAAAAATTCCTACCTTTAGTAATTCAAGGGACTTTTTATTGCTGGTTTTAATTTTATCTTTAATTTTCAGGATTTTAATATTTGTGTTAGGAGTTTTTTACTTTGGCGCTTTTCTTGTTTTATAGCTACTCACCCAATTTATTGATCTGCCCCTTCTCTCTTTTGTTGATGAGAGTCTTTAGATGGATACATTTCCCCCTCAGGACTGCTTTGGCTGCATCCAAAAAGTTGTAGTCAGTTGTCTACCATTGACATTTTCTTTGAAAACTTTTATTGTTTCTATGATTTGTGCTTTGACACCCCTCCCAATTTTTTAGGATTAAGTTAAATCTCCACTTAAATTTGAATCCTTTCTGCAAATGGGCTTTATTGATTATACTCTTGATTGTGCTGCAGTTAGTAAAGAGTATGTTTAGTATTTGTTTTTTTCCTGCATTTATGAGGTTTTTATGCGGTATAGCACATAGTCAATTTTTGTAAAAGTGTCATTCACAGCTGATATATCTATATCTATATCTCCCTATATGTGCTCCTTTATATTCCTATTCAATAATTACCAGAGATTTATCATATCTAACTTTTCTGGGTTTCCATTCAGGTCCTTAATTTCTTTTTTATCTATCTGTCTAAAGAATCATCTAGTTCAAGTAGTAACTGTAATTCTCTTAAATTTTCCTTTAAGTATTTGGATGCTATGTCATTTTACATACACACACACAGCATCCATGTTGGGAGTGCCAGAATCCTGCTTCTCGGATTCAGGAGGACTGGTGTAGCATGGACATTCTGCATTAGCCTCCCAATGGTTGAGAGCAGCTTCTTTCTTTTAGCTGCTGAAAATGGGTGAGTCTTTAAATCTACCTAACTGAGCACAGTCACTCTCTCTTGCTTGCATTTAGTAGACTCATTCACTCATAGCAGGTGATGCTGTATGGGACAGGATTTTTAAATAGTAGGAGAGACATCCTTAGGAGAAACAAAATAAATTTATTTCACAAACCTTGCAAGATTTGGGCACACCTCCATAATGGAGGAGGCGAGGTAAAAGGGAACCTGCCTTAATTTATACTCTTTAATGAAAAGATTCCCACCCACCTCTATCCCTTCTCACCATTGGCTGGGAGGTGGGCTTACAGTCTAGGCGCAAAAACTACACAGAGGACCAAGGTTGATCCGGTCCATTCAGGTTTTTCCCTATCAGAACTCAACTGCCAGGGTGTCGTCTGAAAGTCTAGGAGAAGAAATGGGGTGGGGGGGGAGGAGAGACCTTCCTGGAGCAGAGAACAGATAGCTCACAGGAAGTTCATTATCTTCTAACATCTGAGAGAGAGAGGGAAGGGGTGCCCACAGTTCCAGGCCCTGACCTTCCAAAATCACAAAGCCACATCCCAAAACCTCTCCTACTCCATTAGACATACCCTTCACAGGGTACAAGAGTACCACATCCCCCCTTCCCTTACGCCATGTGATCCTGAGAAACATGCAGCTTGGAGTTTTGGTCCTGTTTTGTTTGGCCTTTTCAGTTCTAGGTGCAGAGTTCTAATCCTCTGCTCTCCTTTCTTTGCTAAGCCCAAATTTTGTTTTCAGCTTCTTATAATTTCTTTTTAATTCTCTTTTATGATTTCACCACCCCTGAAATTGATGTTTGTTTTGCTCTAAGGGGGCAGACTGTCCTGCCTAGATTGTGCCAATTGTCAGAGGGCAGATTCTGCTGACTGTGCCAGTTGTAAGTGGCAGATTGGTTTTGCCCTAATTATGCTAGTTGTAGCTGTGTGACCCTGGGCAAGTCACTTAACCCTGTTTGTCTCAGTTTCTCCATATGTAAAATGAGCTGGAGAAGGAAAAGGCAAACTACTTGTAAGAGAACAGATCTGTTATGCCATTTGTAGGGTGGCATACCTTTTGAGAAGATACTGAGATACCAAAGAAAGAGGGGCCCATACTAGCTTGGTTATAAGTAGGTATTATTAGGGTTAAGTAGGTTAATTGGGGGAGTTACTCACAAGGGGCCAGTTATCCTGGGTGGCAGTAGGACAAAGTAGCATCTGGATACCACGAAGCCAGGTAAGGTATCATATAGAAACAGAACAAAGAAGACATAGTGCCAGGATGGCCCAGGGTCATACATGACAAGTTTTCCCAATGGATAGTTGGAGCTTCTTTTGCTATTTACATTTATTCAAGGTAGTTTACATTCTCTGTAAATGTTACATTCCCACCCTGGCTACTTTCATACACACCACCCCTTGTGACCTGCTCATACAATTTTTCTGATACTATCTTCCCTTATTTAAGGTTATTTAAAGTTCTCTTAATAGTGCATGAGTGGTTTTGTTAACATGTAGGAAGCAGAGGAGCCTACCAATGAACTGCAGTGGAGGCACAACCCACAACAGCAATACAAGCACAAGCAATACAGCAATACAAACAACATGACCAATAAGAAAAATTAACCATAGTTGTTACAATTTCTTTCCATCTCATCTCTGAGGAGGTGAAGGAAGACTCAATGATATTTGGTGATTAGTGGGAGAACTGGATTTACAAATTTAACTCAATACAGGCCAGCTGAATTTCTGAACTAAGTTTAGAGACAAAAGAAACCTGGCTTGGACAGTTATACAACATATTGGGGGTGATACAGAGTAGAATAAATTACAAAATCGCATCAGAATCATTTGATTTTTCTCAGTTTCCCCTTTTTTGTCAATGAGAGACCTGTCACAATTTTCCCTGACTGGTCAGCATAAGAACAAGAGAATGATCAGTCACAGTACAAGTCATAATAAGAGTGTCTAAGACCATAAACTAATTTAGAGGGGAAATTCACATGACACCAAGATAACTGAGAGAACTCAGTATACAGATAACAGTGAAACAAAGAGCCAGAGTAGTACAATAATGATCATATGACCATCAACATTAGCTAACATCAAGTCTTTTTTGTATTTCAGTAACCTTAATATCCATTTAATCAGCAAATTTCACCTTGGATCTCAGATGTCCAATGTAGTTGTCTGGTTTCTGGAAATGTCTTTTCTTAGACAACCCTGAAGTGGATTCCTCTTAAGTAAGTTTGCTTTTCTGGTTCCAAGCTACTTGTAGAGACTCCTTAGATGTTCCTGCTAAAATCTTTTACAAAACAGATCTCAATACTCATTTGGAAAAACAAGAGGTCTAGAATATCTAGGGTATTAATGAAAAGAAATGCTAGAGAAGGTGGCCTAGCCATACCAGATACTAAACTGTACTACAGAGCAGCAGTCATCAAAACTACCTGGTACTGGCTAAGAAACAGAGGTGTGGATCAGTGGAACAGGATAGATACACAAGATGGAGAAGTCAACAACTATAGCAATCTACTCTTTGATAAACCCAAAGAGGCCAGCTTCTGGGCTAAGAATTCACTATTTCACAAAAACTGCTGGGAAAATTGGAAAATGGTAGGGCAGAAACTGGGCATAGACCAATATCTTACACCATATACCAGAATAAAGTCAAAATGGGTTCATGATCTAGGAGTAAAGCTGATACCACAAGTAATTTGGGACAGCAAAGAATAGTTTACTTATCAGATTTATGGAAAAGAAAAGAATTCATGACCCAACAAGAGATAGAGAGCATTACAAAATGCAAAATGGATAATTTTGATTATGTCAAATTGAAAAGTTTTTGTACAAAAAAAGCCAATGCAACAAAGATTAGGAGGGAAGCAGAAAATTGGGAGAAAATCTTTGCAACTAGTATCTCTGATAAAGCCTCATTTCTAAAATATACAGGGAACTGAGCCAAATATATAGGAATACAAGCCATTCCCCAATTGAGAAATGGTCAAAGGATATGAACAGGCAGTTTTCAGAGGAAGAAATTAAAGCTATCTATAGGCATATGAAAAAATGCTCTGGATCACTACTGATTAGAGAAACGCAAATCAAAACAACTCTTAGATACCACATCTCTCCTGTAAGATTGGCTAAAATAACAAAGCAGGAGGATGATAAATGCTGGAGAGGATGTGGGAAAATTGGAACATTGTTACATTGCTGGTAGAGTTGTGAGATGATCCAGCCATTTTGGAGAGTAATTTGGAACTACACCCAAAGAGCCATAGGAATGTTCATACCCTTTGACCCAGCAATACCACTTCTAGGGTTGTATCCCAAAGAAATCACACAAGAGGGAAAGGGACCCATATGTACAAAGATATTTATAGCGGCTCTCTGTGTGGTAGCCAAGAATTGGAAATCAAAGGGATGCCCATCAATTGGGGAATGGCTGAACAAGCTGTGGTATATGAAGCTAATGGAATACTATTGTGCCATAAGAAATGGGGATGGTACGGACTTCGTAACAACCTGGAAAAACCTACACGACATAATGCTGAGTGAGTGGAGCAGAGTCAGGAAAACATTGTACGCAACCACAGATATAGGGATTCCGTGAGGACCAACCCTGACAGACTTCGCTCTTCTCAGCAACGCAAAGTGCAAGGACAACTCCAGGGGACTCATGATGGAGAATGCTATCTTCATCCGGAGAAAGAACTGTGAAGTTTGAATGCAGATTGAGGCATACTACGTGCTTGCCTTTTTTCTTCTCTTTTGTTTTTGGGTTTTTTTTTTTTTTTGGTTCTGTCTCTTCTTTCTCATGATTCATTCCATTGGTCATAATTCTTCTCCACAACTTGACTAGTGTATAAATTAATTCAATGCGAAGTTATACATGGTAGTTTTATGAGATTCCATGTCGTCTTGGGGAGGGAGCGGGGAGGGAGGGGAGAAAATCTGGAACTCAAAATTATGTAAAACCGTGTGTGGTAAACTAAAAATGAAAAAAAATATATTAAAACAAAACAAAACAAAACAAAAAAAATATATAGCTACTAGCTACCTCTAATATTAAACTTGGTTTTTTCCACATTTCTTACTTGATACGGCAAATTACATGACCATTAAAAAAAACCAAAAAACAACAACAAAAAAAAAAACATCTCAATACAAGTTAGCATAGCCCCTCAAATTTTATTCTCCAATAACTAGTTTATATGGTGAAAACTAGCTCAAACCCTGTGGTTCTGATATTATCAATATGTATTAATATGTTGATAATCTTTAAGAAGAACATCAAACTAGGGACCCATTGAAACTTCAGAGAATTGAGATTTATGTGTGATACTTGGAATTAAGATTACAGTTTAATAAAGAATCCTGTTTCAGGATAGTTGTTGACCCCTCCCTGCATTACAGCACACATCTGTGTACCAAGAAGAAAATGCCTTGCCACACATTCCTGTAATGCGCCGAGGGACCCCCACCCTCTTGCTTCAACCTGAATTAGCACAAGACCCTGCCTCAAGACTCAGACTTTAGGAACAAGGAACTGACCTACACCCAAAGTGAACAAACAAGTACTGTTACAGATAGGTCCCTCAACGCCCCTGCCCCCAAACAGTAAAATAATAAGGCAGCATGAATGCAGTTAGGCCCTCGAGGCCTGTTCCTGTCAGCTAAAAGGATAAGGTTATGCAAAGATGGACATTTGCTAACGTTACTATTCTTTAACCTTTTTTCTGTAAAAACCTTGTGCAACACCCATACAGTAACTGCTGAACTTCTGCTTCTGTACCCACCGGCCTGCTATAAAAATCTTTTCTTGAGCACTGATTGGGGCCGCTCTGATTTGGGTTGCTTATTCCCCGGACGGCCGCCGGCTAATAAATTCTCCAATTAAAACTTACACACTGTGATGTGTCTTGCTCGCTGCTGGTAGAACAATGTACCCCATTAGAATCATCTACATTTAGCATACAAGATTGTCTGATCTTGTTGCCTTCTCAAAATTTTTCAATCCGGCCAATTCCAGTTCTTTTAGGAGGATCAGATGCTATTAAGAATCTAATCCTATATAGCTAATCCTACATAGGTAACAACATTCTTTGCAGGTAGAGGCTCTCCCCTAGGTTGAACCCCTAGGTTCAATGGTTACATAAATGAATTTACTTATGAGAGGCTGATTTACTCCAACTGTAACAAAAGGTCTGGGACAGGATACACTAATTAATTCCCAATTGTATACAGAGAACATTGTATATCAAATGGATTGCCTGTAGTAGAACATGTTCAATTGTTAGCCATATTCAAATGGAGTAAATATTACACAAACATTACTCTTTACTAAGATGACTGCAATGAGATTCTATTCCTTTTTTAAATTTATTTTTTATTTTTAGTTTACAACACTCAGTTCCACAAGTTTTTGAGTTTCAAATTTTCTCTCCCTCCCTCTCCTCTCCCCTTCCCCCACAAGACGGCTTGTAATCCAATATAGGTTCTACATATACCTTCGAATTAAACTTATTTACATAATAGTCCAGTTGTAAAGAAGAATTATAACCAATGGAATGAATCATGAGAAAGAAGAAACAAAACCAAAAAGGAAGGATAAAAAAAAGAGAGAGCAAATAGTTGCCCTCAATCTGCATTCAGACTCCATAATTCTTTCTCTGGATGTGCATAGCTTTTTCCATCATGAGTCTTTTGGAGTTGTCCGTGAATCTTGCATTGACGAGAAGAGCCAAGTCTATCAAAGTTAGTCCTTACAGATACCATGTGTCTGTAATCATGTATAATGTTCTCCTGGTTCTGCTCCCCTCACTCAGCATCAGTTCATATAAGTCTTTCCAGGTTATAATGAAGTCCATTTGCTCCTCATTTTTCATAGCACAATAGTATTCCATTACGTTTATGTACCACAACTTGTTTAGCCATTCCCCAATTGATGGACATCCCCTTGATTTCCAATTCTTTGCCACCACAAAAAGAGCTGCTATAAGTATTTTTCCCACTTGTGTGATCTCTTTGGGATATAGCCCTAGAAGTGGTATTGCTGGGTCAAAGGGTATGCACATTTTTATAGCCTTTTGGGCATAGTTCCAGATTGCTTTCCAGAATGGCTGATTCAGTTCACAACTCCACCAGCAAAGTAACTGTTCCAATTTTCCTACATCCTCTCCAGCATTTAACATTTTCCTGTTTTGTTATATTAGCCAATCTGACAGGAGAGATGTGGCATCTACGAGTTGTTTTGATTTGCATTTCTCTAATCAATAGTGATTTAGAGCATTTTTTCATATGCCTATAGGTATATTTAATCTTTTCCTCTGAAAACTGCCTGTTCATATCCTTTGACTATTTCTCAATTGGGGAATGACTTGTATTCTTATAAATTTGACTCAGTTCCCTGTATATTTTAGACATGAGGCCTTTATCAGAGACACTGGTTGTAAAAATTCTTTCCCAGTTTTCTGCTTCCTTCCTAATCCTTGTTGCATTGGCTTTGTTTGTACAAAAACTTTTCAATTTAACATAATCAAAATTATCCATTTTGCATTTTGTAACATTCTCTATCTTCCCTTCTCCATAAATCTGACAGGTAAACTCTTCCTTGCTCTCCCACGTTACTCATAGTATCAGCCTTTATTCCTAAACCATGAACCCATTTTGATTTTATTATGGTATACATTATAAGATATTGGTCTATGCACAATTCCTGCCGTACTATTTTCCCGTTTTCCCAGAAGTTTTTATGAAAAGTGAATTCTTAACCCAGAAACTGGACTCTGGATATGAAAGAGTAGATTGCTATAGTCTTTGACTACCACTAGGTGCACATATGTTAAGTAATGATATTACTTCATTGTCTATGGTGCCTTTTAGCAGGATCTAGTTTCCTTCCTTATCTCTTTTAATTAGATCTCTATCTTTGCTTTTCCTTTGTCTGAGATTAGGATTGCTACTCAAGCTTTTTTTTTTACTTCAGTTGAAGCATAAGGTGTTCTACTCCAGCCTTATGCCTTTACCCTGTGTGTATCTCCCTGTTTCAAATGTGTTTCTTGTAAACAACATATTGTAGCATTATGGTTTTTAATCCATTCTGCTATCTGCCTCTGTTTCATGGGAGAGAATATCCCATTCACATTCACAGTTATGATTACTATCTGTCTTTTTCTCCATCCTATTCCCCCCCACCCCATTTATGCTTCTATTTTTCCCTTCTCTCTTCCACTCCTCAAAAGAGTTTTGCTTTTGACCACTGCCTTCCTCAATTTTCCATCCCTTTCAGCCCCCTCCCTTTTCTTATGCTTTTCCTTTACTACTTCTTCCCTGCCTTCTAGCTATCCCCCTTTTCTTTCCCCTTTCCTTTCCTACTGCCTATAGGGCAAGTTAGATTTATATATTTAACAGAGTATCTCATTCCCTCCTTGAACTGAGTCCAATGAGAATAAAGCTCAAACACTGCTCTTCTCTCTCCCTTCTTTCCCTCTACTATACTATGTTTTTGTGCCTCTTCATGTGGTGTAATTTACCCTCTTCTGCCTCATACTTTCCTCTTCTCCCATTAGGATCCCTTTGCACCCCTTAATTACATCAGTTAATTTATACCTACACCCTCTGTCTATGTATATCCCTTTTAAATGTCATAATAAATATACCATTCTCAAGATTAACGAGTATCTTTCTCCCAAATAGGGATGTAAACAATTAGTCTTTATTGAATAACAAGGTTTTTTCCTTTTTTTGTATTTGCCTTTTTATGCCTCTCTTGAGTTTTGTATTTGAGGATCAAATTTTCCATTGGAAGTCCCTTATTTAATTGAATGTCCATCTCCTATCCTGAAAGATTATTCTCAGTTTTCCTGGGTAGTTTATCCTTGGCTGTAGTCCAAGCTCCTTTGCCTTTCAGAGTATCTCATTCCAATCCCTCCATTCTTTTAATGTATAAGCTGCAAGATCCTGTGTGATCCTGACTGTAGTTCCCCAGTATTTGAATTGTTTCTTTCTGGCTGCTTGCAGTATTTTCTCCTTGACCTGATAATTTTGGAACTTGGCTACAGTATTCCTTCGAGTTTTCAGTTTGGGATCTCTTTCAGGAGGTGATTGGAGGATTCTTTCCATGACTATTTTACCCTTTGGTTCTGGGACCTTAGGGAAGTTTTCCTTGATGATTTCTTGGAAGATACTGTCCAGGCTTTTTTTTCTCATCATGGCTTTCTGGTAGACCAATAATTCTTAGATTGTCTCTCCTGGATCTATTTTCCAGGTCAGTCGTTTTTCCATTGAGATATTGTATGTTTTCTTCTATTTTTGCATTCTTTAGATTTTGTTTGACTGATTCTTGATGTCTCATAGAGTCATTAGCTTCTACTTGCCCAATTGTAATTTTTTTACAAATTGTTTTCTTCAGTTAGCTTCCATACCTCCTTTTCCATTTGGCCAATTTTACTTTTCAGGGAGTTATTTTCTTAAGTTAGGTTCTGTACCTCCTTATCCATTTTGTCATTTTTACTTTTTAAAGATTTATTCTCATCAATGAATTATTTTTTTCTATGTCCATTGTATTTTTTAAAGAATTGGTCATTTTTCTTTTACCTCTTTAATTTGGCTTTTAAAATCCTCCTTGAGCTCTTCCAAGTATGCTTTTTGGCCTTTAGATCAGTTCATATTGCCTTTTGAGGTTTTAGATGTGAGTATAGTGTCAGTGCTGTTCTCTTCTGAATTCGTATTTTGATCTTCCCTGTCCCCATAGTAAGATTCGATGGTCTTTTGTACTTTTCTAGTTTGCTTCTTCATTGTGGTTGTCTTTTTCCTAGCTTTTAAACTGGATCTCTACTTTTGGGGCCCAGGGAGCTCTCTCTGAAGCTTCTTGTGCTTGGAACTAGGAGCCTGGTTTTGTGTGCTGTGGCCTCTGGTTTTGTCAGCTAGAAGCTATATAGTGCTGCAGCTCACCTAGTGCTGAGCTAGAGCTGGCTGGTGGGCCCATTGAAGTTTTCTGAATTTCCCTGCTGTTAGACAGAAGCTCTCAGTGTGAGGTGTGGGGGAGGGGTGGTCTGGCTGCTGGAAGTGTCCTCTTCCCCTGGGGCTGTGCTAGGGTACCTCAGCTGCCATCTGCGCTGGTGTCTGCCAATTCCCCTGGCTGTGTGAAAGCACGCGTGGGGTCCTGGTGGTGGCACTTGCTGGCTCCACCCCTCTGTGCTCAGGACCTCTAGTTGGCCTGCTGAGGTGGGGCTTGCTGGGATGCCTCCCATCCTGTACTGGTCCCCTTCAGCCACAGCAAGAGGGACCCTTCCCGTTGATTTCCCTAGTCTCCTGGGCTCAAAGACTGCTCTACCCCTACTGCTTGCCCCATTACTCCAGGATTTTTCCTGGTACAATATTCCCTGGTTTTTCAAGGTCAACAACGGGGGATGAAAGCACTTATGGTTTACTCCACCATCTTGGCTCCCGGAAGTTCAAATAGGTGACTTTCAAATGTTTAGTCTATGGGCTGATAGCCCCAGGAGCAGCTGTTCCTGCTGCTGTAGGCCCTGCCGCTCTATGTTCTAAATGCTGATTCTAGTCTAATTTAAGGTACAAAGATATTTTTCTTGTATTAGAAATAATAAAGGGCTGGAGAAAAAAAAGACCTATTGTCATGTGTGGACTTGCAAAGGTGGCAAAACTAGGCTGCTCAGATACTCAAGACCCTGCCTCTTTGATTTTCTTAAATGTTGCCTTTTAATTTTTTTAAGTTTAAAATTTTATTTTTCTCCAAATTATATGCAAAAACAATTTTTAAATTTTTAAAAAATTCTCTCCCTTCCTCATTAAGAAGGCAAGCAGTTTTATAAACATTTGCATGATATACATAGACACATGCAGTCGTGCAAAACATTTCCCTGTTAGTCATATTATGAAACAAAATACAGACAAAAAACCCAAGAAAAATGAACAAAGTAAAGAAAAAGTATGCCTCAATCTGCATTCAGACTCCATCAATTCTTTCTCTGAAGATGGATAGCATTTTTTACCATAAGTCAATACCATAAGTTTTACCATAAGACAATAAGAATTGTCTTAGATCATTCTATTCCTGAGAATGGCTAAGTTATCCACAGTTGATCGTCATACAATATTGCTGTTGTTATATACAATGTTCTGATTCTGCTCATTTCACTTTGCATCAATTCATGTAAGTCTTTTCAGGTTTTTCTGAGAGCATCCTGCTTATTTCTTATAATAGTATTCCATCAAAATCGTATACAACAACGTGTTCAACCATTCCCCATTTAATAGACATCACCTCAGTTTTCCAATTTTTTGCTATCGCTAAAAGAGCTGCTATAAATATTTTTGTACACATAGGTCCTTTTCCTTTTCTATTTTTTTCTTTTTTCTTTTTGAGATAGACCTGGTAGTGGTATTGCTTGGTCAAAGGTATGCATGGTTTTATAGTCCTTTGGGTATAGTTCCAAATTGCTCTACAGAATGGTTGAATCAGTCTACAACTTCAACAATAGTGCATTAGTGTTTCAATTTTCCCACATCTACTACAACATTTGTCATTTTCCTTTTCTGTCATATAAGCTAATCTGATAGGTATGGGGTGGTAGCTCAGAATTGTTTTAATTTGCATTTCTCTAATCAGTGGTGATTTAGGGTATTTTTTCATATGACTATAGATAGCTTTGGTTACTTCATCTGAAAACTGCCTATTCATCTCCTTGGACCATTTATCAATTGAGGAATTGCTCCTATTTCTGTAAATTTGGCTTAGTTTCCCATGTATTTGAGAAATGAGGTCTTTATCAGTGAAAGCTGCTGTAAAATATTTTCACAGTTATGATTACTATGCATTTCCCTTCATCCTCTTTCCCCCTGTTTATCCTACTCTCTCTCCTTTCACCCTGTCCATTCTGAAAAGTGTTTTGCTTCTGACTTTTGCTTCCTCCAATCCATTCTCCTTTCTATCAGCCACCCCCCCTTCTCTTATCCCCTTCCTCTCCCACTTTCCTGTAGGATAAGATAGATTTCTATACCCAACTCAATGTGTATGTTATTCTCTCTTTGAGCTAATTCCAATAAGAGTAAGGTTCATGTGCTTCCCTGAACTTCCTCTCCACTGTAAAAGCTCTTTTGCACCTCTTTTATGTCAGATAATTTACCCCATGCTACCTCTCCCTTTCCCCTTCTCCCAATTCATTCCTCTTTCTCACCCCTTAATTTTTTTTAGATAATCGTCCCATCATATTCAACTCACACATGTGCCATCTCTCTATGCATACTCCTTCTAGTTGTCCTAATAATGAGAAACTTTTAAAAAGTTACAAGTATCATTTTCCCCATGTAGAAATGTTAACAGTTTGACCTTATTGAATCCTTTATGATTTCTCTTTCCTGTTTGCCTTTTTATGGATCTTTTGAGTCTCGTATTTGAAAGTCATATTTTCTATTCAGCTCTGGTCTTTTCATCAGGAATGTTTGAAAGTCCTCTATTTCATTGAATATCTATTTTCCCCCTTGAAGGATTATACTCAGTTTTGCTGGGTAGGTGATTCTTGGTTGTAATCCTAGCTCCTTTGCTCTTTAGAATATATTCCAAGGCCTTCAATCCTTTAATATAGAAGCTGCTAAATCTTGTGTTATCCTTTGTGTGACTTCATGATATTTTAATTGTTTCTTTTTGGCTTCTTGCAGTATTTTCTCCCTGACTTGGGAGCTCTGGAATTTGGCTGTAATATTTCTGGGAGCTTTCATTCTGGGATCTCTTTCAGGAGGTAATCAGTGGATTATTTCCATTTCAATTTAACCTCTGGTTCTAGAATATCAGGGCAGTTTTCTGTGATAATTTTTTGAAAGATGATGTCTAGGCTCTTTTTTTGATCATGGCTTTCAGGTAGTCCAATAATTCTTAAATGATTCCACCTGGATCTCTTTTCCAGTTCAGTTGTTTTTCCAATGAGACATTTCACATTTTCTTCTGTTTTTTCATGCTTTTGATTTTGTTTTATTGTCTCATAAAGTCATTAGGTTCCACTTGACCAATTCTCATTTTTAAGGAATTATTTTCTTCAGTGATCTTTTTTACCCCCTTTTCCATTTGGCCAATTCTGCTTTTTAAGGAGTTCTTCTCTTCAGTAATTTTTTGTATGTCTTTTTCTAGTTCCCAATTCTGCTTTCAAGACATTCTTCTCTTCATTGGATTTTTGTGCCTCTTTTACTATTCGGCCTAGTCTGTTTTTTTAAGGTGTTGTTTTCTTCAATATTTTTTGTGTCTCCTTTACTAAGCTGTTGATGATTTTTTCATGATTTTTTTTTTGCATCCCTCTCATTTCTCTTCCCAATTTTTCCTCAACCTCTCTTACCTGATCTTTAAAATACTTTTTGAACTTTTCCATAGTCTGAGACTAATTTATATTTTTCTTGGAGGCTTTGGATATAGCAGTTTTGATTTTCTTGTCTTTCTTCAGTCAGGGTCCTTTTCTGCTGTTTGCTCATTTCCCCAGCCTATTTCTTGACTTTTTAAAGTATGACTCTGCTTCCAGAGTGGAGGGGGCACTACCCCAAGCTTCAGATTTTTGTGCAGCTGTTTTCAGAGGTGATTCAGGGACCTGTAAGTTTTTTGGTTCTTCCAATATGGCATGATCTAAGGAAAGGTGTGTTACTAGTCTCCTGGACTGTGCTCTGGTTTGAAAGTAACCACAAGAATCCTTTTCCTCCCTGCAGCTGTGACCAGGGTCCCCGCTCCCCTGTGGCCAAAAGCCTTGCTATGATAGCGCTCCTTCTCACCCTGTGACTGAGGCCCGGGACTGCTTCCCAGATCCAAGTGTGGCCAATGCGATAGAGTCCTGCCTCTGGTGCCAGCAAAGGGACCCTGTAACCTCCTTCTGACCATTTGTCTGAGTGCATTACCATTTGTGGGCTGAGAGTTCCAGAAACTAATACTGCTGCTGCTGATTCAGTAGCTCCCAAGGCCTACTCCTGGTTTTCTGGGGCTAGAGCTGTGCCGGCGTGGCCTGTGTTGGACTGTGCTCGTCTCTCACCCATGTGCGATGTACCTTTCCTGCCAACCTTTTCTTATTTCTCATTAAAATCTCAGTAGGAGACAGCAACTGGGAATTGGCTTGCAGACCTCCAACTGAGGAGGAAGAGTTCTTCAAGAAGTTTGCAACATTAATAAACAAGAAGTAGAGACACCTGCGCAAAGAGGTTATGTTGTTGTTCAGTCATTTTTCAGTCATGTTTGACTCCTCATAACCCAATCTGGAATTTTATTGGCACAGAAACTGGAGTAGTTTGCCATTTCCTTCTCCAGCTCATTTTACAGATGAGGAACTGAGGCAAACAGGGTTAAATCACTTGTCCAGGGTCATATAGATAGTAACTATCTGAGGTAAAATTTGAAGTCAGATCTTCCTGACTCCAGGCTTGGTGCTTATACCTCTATGCCATCTAGCTGCCCACAAAGAAGTTAAGGGCAGACTTAATTCAGAACTGAAAGCTTCATATGTGGATGAGACTGAGGCAGGATTATTTCTGCCAGAAACAGAAAGCTTGTTTATGGGTGAGATGGAATCCATAAACTCATAATAAATAGAAATAAATGCCTTATCTATGGATAAGATAAGGGCTAGATCCCTTAAGTCAAAGAGAGGAGCATCGCCTGTGGGTAGGGGAGAGCTAGTTCCTTAAGAAATACAGAGGTGCATCACCTGTAAGTAAGGTGAGGGCTAGATACCCTGAGTCCTACAGAGAAGTCTTGTCTAGTCTGTGGGCAAAACTGAGACTAGATAGTTCATAGCACACATAGTTCTAACAGTCATAGTGCTAAGATAGTATTTTTCTCAGTAAAAAATTAGGAAAGACTCCTGGGGAAGATACAGTAGAAGTCTGGGCAGAGTGTACAATAGAACTACTATAGGGCCAGCAGGTATTTAAGAGGGATATGATTATCTGTGGGCTTCGGAGTGCTACCAAAACCTCAAGTGGTTCAAGGATGTCTAGACAAGCCAGCCCTTCATTTCCCACAAGACTGCACTCCTCTGACCATTTGTCCTGTGAGACATAACTTATTCAGGCTTGGGAGGGGTGAAGATAAAGAAATAAAGTTTTAACATGACTGCAGTGGGGGGTGCCTCGTAAAACACCCTCCAAAAACAAAAGTAAGCCTTAAAAACCTATGCTCAACTGCGAAGTCCCTCCCCTGCCTCCCCATTGGCTGAGTAATAAAGGGTGTACAACTTTTCAATACATCTACTACACAGTTCCCCTTGACATGTTCCCCCTCCCACTACATACATTATATGACCGTTAAAATGAACCTTGTGTCCTCCCAGAGGAGAAGTTAATATCCATAATCTTATGCATGAGCATTCCAAGCAAGACTTAACTTTTACTCTGCTTAGCTGACTTCCAACATCAAAACAAGATTAAAAACCAGTTGGAACCTTGATTTGCCTTTTACCTTCTGTGTGAGACATAACTCCTTCATTATGTCTCCCATTCTGCTGATTATTATTCTGAATTTATGAAAACAAATTTCTCTGTTATATCTCTCAATTTCCCTCATCTACTAAAAGATAATCTAGTACTAATCTGTGTTGATAGTGTGTTCTACAATCAATTTATTTTCCTGAATTTGTTGCAAGTCAAAAGACTTCCTGGTTTGTATGGATCCCCTAGATTTAATAAGTCATATATTACATAATTCCTGTGGAAACAAAAGTTTTCATCATTCCTCACAGTCCTATCTCACATAATCTCAGTGTGAAGTCAGATTTACCTCCTTGCATTAGGATCTCTAGTTCATCCTACTTGTTACTGACATCTAGTGTGCTTGTGTACAGACTTCTGAGGAAGAGTTTTTAACCTTTTCTGTGTTATAGACCCTTTTGACAGTCTAATAAAACCTATAGAATCTTTCTCAGAATAACATTTTTAAATGCATAAAATAAAATATATAAGATTACAAAGGAAATCAATTATACTGAAATCTAATTATCAAAAAATATTGTAACAACTCCATAAACTCCAGGTTAAGAGCCTCTGCCCTAAGGCAATGGATTTTATTATTGGCCCCTTCTTGTTTTTTTTCCTCTCCTGGGGAACCCCAGGTATGTCTGCTGCTACTTTTCTTGCTACATGTTAGCTAGACTCTGAGATCCCCTTTTGATTAGATTTGTAAAACTTCAGGCAAATACATTATTAACAATTTTGGTTAAGTGTACTTCATTCTTTTTCAGAAGCCTGTCATTCCTGTATTTTAAGCCCTGACAGACTCTGTCAGAGACACTTTGTGGTCTAAGGGGGCTTTAGCCCCATTAAAACTGCTTATGCTCA
Organism: Trichosurus vulpecula; assembly: GCF_011100635.1. Classification (NCBI taxonomy): domain Eukaryota; kingdom Metazoa; phylum Chordata; class Mammalia; order Diprotodontia; family Phalangeridae; genus Trichosurus; species Trichosurus vulpecula. Next base: position 2,225,459 of record NW_023494378.1, read on the forward strand.
TTTGCTTGTTTACATGAGAATTAATTGCTTAGATGGGGAGAAGAGGGAGGTTGCCTTGGTAGCTAGAAGGTTTAAGTCACATATAATGAAGAGGTAGAACCAAAGGATCAATCAACAAACATTCAATAAGGGTCTCCTATATTCCAGGAATTGTGCTATGCTCAAGGGCTACAAAGACAAAAATGAATGTTAAGGTTATGGACAGTGAGATGATTGATCATGTGTGTGTCACACATCAGTATCCCTGAGACCTGTTATGGACTTGTGCACACTCAGAAGATGAAAATTTGAGCAAGTGATACATTGATCCATTAGAAGGAAACTATGGGATGAAATTACATAGATAGATAGAAATTTTGGGTAAAACAGTGTTTGTCATAGATTTTGTTTTTCTTGTATTCTCAATTTAGGGGTTGGGGTTGGTTGTTGTCTTTCGCTCTCGAAGAGGAGCGAAATGGCATCACTATGCTTGAGTCAAGATTCAGTGTGTCCGACTGTGGCTGATCAGGTCAATACAAACTTGGAATGCTCTACCACAGGTCAGGCACAAATAGTCCATGTGAACAATTGGGGTGGATACTCCCAACTTGCGCATTCTGCCTTTCCTTTGAGCTGTTTCAATTCTGCTTTGCTCATAGAGCACAGCACCTTCTCTGATGTGGGCACACCATGCTGAGCAGTCCTGGGCCAATGTCTCCCATGTCACACAATGAATTCCAAAGTTCTTGAGAGCGTCCTTGTATTGCTTCTGATCACTATGTGAATGCTTGCCCTGTGTGAGCTCTCCATAGAAGTCTTTTTGGCAAGCATATGTTTTGCATTTGAACAATGTGGCCAGCCCATTGGAGTTGAGCTATGAGAAGCAGAGTTTGAATGCTTGGCAGTTTAGTTCGAGTAAAGACCTCAGTGTTTGGTACCTTATCCTGCCAGGTGATCTTCAGAATCTTCCTAAGACAACTTAAATGGAAGCAATTCAAGTTTCCTTGCATGGTACTGGTAGACTGTCCAAGTTTCACAGGCATACAACAATGAGGTCAGTACCACAGCTCTGTAGACCTTCAGTTTGGTAATCAGTCTAATACATCTTCTCTCTCATACTTTCCTTTGGAGCCTCCCAATCACTGAGCTAGCTCTGGCAATGCATGCATCAACCTCATTATCAATGTGTACATCCCTGGAAAGAACACTACCAAGGTAAGTGAACTTATCCACAGCATTCAACCATTTGCTGTAACCAGTGATTCCAGGTATGGATGATGTGGTGGTGGCTGATGGAGCACCTGTGTTTTCTTGGTGTTAATTGTTAGGCCAAAGTTAGCACAAGCAGCAGAAAATTGATCCATACTTCATCGCATCTCAGCTTCATAGGCTACATTGAGTACACAATCATTTGCAAACAGAAAATCATGCACCAACATTCCCTCCACTTTGGTCTTGGCTTGTAGCCTTTTCAAGTTGAAGAATTTACTATCAGTGTGGTAGCTGATCTTGATGCCATGTTTGTCCTCATTGAAAGCATTTGACAACATGGCTGAAAACTTCATGCTAAAAAGCATGGGAGCAAGCAAACAGCCTTGTTTCACTCCATTGGTGACTGGGTTTGGGGTTAGGATGGGACGGTGAGAAGGCAGATTTTGGCTAATTAAAAAAATATTTTAATTTTTAATAACAAAAAAATCTGTGCATTCTGTGATTAGGGTTAGGCTGGAGACATCCATTCCAGATTTCATCAGATAATTAATGGCTACTCTTTGAGTCAGTGAGTCAAAAAACATTTATTAAGCACCTACTATATGCATGGCACTGTACTAAGCTGGGGGTACAAAGAAAGGCAAAAATACAATCCCTGCTCTCCAGGAGCTCACAGTCTAATGGGGGAGACAACATGCCTCCAATATGTTCAAACAAACTTTAGGCAGGATACATTGGAGATAGTCAAAAGAGAGAAAGCATTAGCATTGAGAGAGTGGGAAAGGCTTCCTGTAAGGTGGGATTTTAGCTGGAGCTGGTCAGTCAACCCGTTCCAAATTCATTAGTGTAGTCAGACTCACAGTTCTGTTTCCCCACAAGAACAGCAGAGACTTTTAAAAAATATTTCCTTAAAATAAAGGTAAACTATACAGTCTTTATGTTGTCTATCAATGATCTATCAGTATTAGCCCTAAAAAGAAAAAGGAAATGAGGTTAATTTCAAACATGACTTTTTTTAAAAGCTAATTTGCCTCTTTGTGATTACTGCTACCTTTTGTAGATTATTCCTTCTAGACTTTTTACTGGAATCAAAGGCAAGCTCATCATCCTATAGTTTGCAGACTTGGTTCTCTTTCCTTTTTTGAAAATTGGGACATTTACCCTTCTGTAGTCCTATATAACCATTGTTATTCTCCATGATCTTTAAGGGATCACTGATGAGTGCTTTTTTCGTCTTCAGGGCATGCCCAGTAACCATGGTTATACCCCAAGGTTCTGTTGGGAGTCTTTTTCTCTTCTTGATCTATACTATTTCACTTGGTGATCTCATCAGCTCCCATGGATTCAGTGATCACCCTGCACTAATGATTCTCAAATCTACTTATTCATCTCTAACATCTCTACCGAATTCCAGTCTTGCATTTCCAACTGCCCCTTGAACATCTCAACCTTGATGGCCCATAGACACCTTAAACTCAACATATACAAACCTTAATTCATTATCTTTTCCACCAAACCCTCCTCTCTTCCTGTTGAGTCTACTAACGTCTTCCCAATCACCCAAACTCCCAACCTCGGTGTTATCCTCCCCCTTTAAATCAATTCCATTGGTTCCCTGTCACTTTCAGGATCAAATACAAAATACTCTGTTTGGCATTCAAAGCCCTTCATAACAGCCTCTCCTTCCTTTCCAGTCTTAGGCCTTACACCCCATCCCTCTCCATGTACTCTGTGATCCAGTGACACTGGCCTTCGTACCGTTCCTTGAATAAGACATTCCATCTGCAGATTTCAGGCATTTTCACTGACTTTCTCCCATTCCTGGAATGCTCTCCCTCCTTATCTCTGGCTCCTGGATTCCTAAAAGTCCCAGATAAAATCCCACCTTCTATAGGAAGGCTTTACTGTTCCCTCATTAATTCTAGTGCCTTGTGTCTATATCTCTAAAGTGTCCTGAATATACCTCATTTGTATATAGTCATTTGCTTGTTGTCTCCCTCATTAGATTATGAGCTTCTTGAGGGCAGGCACTATTTTTTTGTCTTTGTATCCCCAGTGCTTAGTGTATGTCTGGCACATAGTAGGTGCTTAATGAATATTTACTAACTGATGTCACATCTGCCAGTTCTTTCACTATCCTGGAATGTAGTTCATCTGGGCTTGACTTGAATTCAGTAAGGGCAGCTTGGTGCTCTCTTACTACCTTCCAACCTATCCTTAGTATTTCTGCTTTTCTCAATCTCTTCTATACCCTCTGCAAGCTGAATTCAAATCTCATCATTCAACTGAAACTGTTAATGGCCTCTTCCCAACTGTCTTCCTTCTTGATACTTAATCACTTCTAGATATTTTACCTCTCTGAGTTTTTGTGACTCTTTCCTCTTGTTTCTTCTTCTATCCATTTGACATCTCCTCAGTCTCTTGCTGGATCTTCATCCAAGTCATGCTCACTAATTGTGAGTGTTCCCCAAGGTTCCGTCTTGGACTCTCTTCTCTTTTCCATCAGTATTTTCTCACTTGGTGATCTCATTGGCCTCCATGGGATCAATTATCATCTCTGCATGTGATTCCTAGGTCTCTTTATCCAATCCTAGTCTTAGTGCCACATCACCAACATTTTGAACTAGGTATAGTGTAGACATCCCAAATAGAACTCGTTATTTTTCCCCTGTTCCAAACCTTTCCTTTCTAACTTCCTTATTACTTTAAGTGGTACCATTCTTTCAGTCACCCAAATTTGAAACCTCGGTATCATCTTCAACTCCTTTCTCTGACTCATACCACATATTAAATTAGTTGCCAAATCCTGTAATTTCTTTCCCTATAGTATCACTTGTTATACATTCCTTCTCTGCATTCATATAGCAACCAATTTTTATCACACCCTTATCAGCTCTTACCTGGACTATTGCAATAGCTTCCTAAATGGTTTCAAATCTCTCCCCACTCTAATCCACCCTCCATTCAGTTGCCAATGTTATTTTCCTAAAGCATAGGTCTGACTATGGCTCCTTTCCTTGCTCAATAAACTCCAGTGGTGGACTGAATGAATAAAGCATTTATAAAGAACTTACTATGTGCAAAGCACTGTGCTAAGTGCTGGAAACAACAAAGAAAGAGCTTGAGATAGTCTCTGCTTTCTAAGAGCTCATGTTCTACTGGAGAAACAACACATATGGAAAGTTTCAGTTGAGGAAAATTAATATTCTGCTGTATAGCCAATATTACTCTGTGATCATCTTTTTCCTCATTTTTGAAGAGCATGACAGAGCAATGTGAACACTCCCAGACCCCAAGGCTCCTTAACCAGCTTGGGCTGGGCCCCTCCTAAGTGGGACCCCAACTTATGTTTACCCTATAAACAGAAGGCAGCTTGAGCTAGGCCATCCCCAGGGGATCTGTCCCTTGTCCTTGCTTTTCCTTCATCAAAGTTGGGGTTGACCTGGTCTACAAGGAGAGACCAAGGCAGGGAGATTCTGATTGGAGTGGTTTTGTTTTCCTAGCCAAGATTGCTAGAGGCAGCTAGGTCTCATAAAGCAATGAGAAGGGAATAATTTCCATATTAATCGATACGCCTCTGTGGCTCAGGAGTCAGAGCTCACAATCAAAGATTGTAAAACTTGACTCCAGAATTGTGTTGTGGGACTTGTGGGTTTCCCGGGAAACCACTAACTGATTGTTTGTAATCCATCTTCTCCCCTCCTTTTCCATTTGTGATTTAAGTATAGAACCTGTGCTTTTACTTCAGCTATGAAAACATTCCTCACTCTGATATTGATTGATTAAATTACTTGATTACTGGCACTCCAGTCTCTAGGCCTGCTTTGTATGGCTCCAAGCATTCTCAGGTTAGAGACTGGCTCAGTAAAAATTCTGTTAACATCCACTAGCATTTTTTAAGTGTCAGAGAGGGGCTTAATCAGCTACAACCGAAGGCCAGCCCACCTTCCCTAGCTGCAGACCAATCCTTTCACCTGAGGATTAGTTCTCTCCTCTTCCCTCAACTATGAAGTAATAGATAGGAGCTGAGAACCATTAACCCTTCTCATTAAAGTGTCCTCAGATGAGGATTGCCTTGCCTTTGCTATGGGAGGACCAAATGATGTGCTGTCAGGCCAATCAGAAGGAAGACACACATAGCTTTAAAAAGCACTCTTGGCCCTCACTCTGCGTCTTTTGGCGCAAAGGGAGGCTGGGCAGAGACCCC